>NW_027361964.1:3572500-3844837 GCF_039654945.1 Dendrobates tinctorius
AGGAGGCGGAGGACATGTGGCACACTTACAACCTGCTGCAGGCGGGTGACAGTCTGCGCGCGTCCACTATCAGGTGAGGACAGTCTGGTTGTGCCGCACTTCAGTCTTGGGGTCATGTCGACGCTCTGACATGGGGGGGCGTCTCTGGGGGAAAGCTGACGCTCTGACTTGGGGGCGTCTCTGGGGGAAAGCTGACGCTCTGACTTGGGGGCGTCTCTGGGGGAAAGCTGACGCTCTGACTTGGGGGCGTCTCTGGGGGAAAGCTGACCCTCTGACTTGGGGGCGTCTCTGGGGGAAAGCTGACGCTCTGACTTGGGGGCGTCTCTGGGGGAAAGCTGACCCTCTGACTTGGGGGGCGTCTCTGGGGGAAAGCTGACGCTCTGACTTGGGGGCGTCTCTGGGGGAAAGCTGACCCTCTGACTTGGGGGCGTCTCTGGGGGAAAGCTGACCCTCTGACTTGGGGGGGCGTCTCTGGGGGAAAGCTGACGCTCTGACTTGGGGGCATCTCTGGGGGAAAGCTGACCCTCTGACTTGGGGGCGTCTCTGGGGGAAAGCTGACGCTCTGACTTGGGGGCGTCTCTGGGGGAAAGCTGACCCTCTGCCTTGGGGGGGCGTCTCTGGGGGAAAGCTGACCCTCTGCCTTGGGGGGGCGTCTCTGGGGGAAAGCTGACCCTCTGCCTTGGGGGGGCGTCTCTGGGGGAAAGCTGACCCTCTGCCTTGGGGGGGGCGTCTCTGGGGGAAAGCTGACCCTCTGCCTTGGGGGGGCGTCTCTGGGGGAAAGCTGACCCTCTGCCTTGGGGGGGCGTCTCTGGGGGAAAGCTGACCCTCTGCCTTGGGGGGGCGTCTCTGGGGGAAAGCTGACCCTCTGCCTTGGGGGGGCGTCTCTGGGGGAAAGCTGACCCTCTGCCTTGGGGGGGCGTCTCTGGGGGAAAGCTGACCCTCTGCCTTGGGGGGGCGTCTCTGGGGGAAAGCTGACCCTCTGCCTTGGGGGGGCGTCTCTGGGGGAAAGCTGACCCTCTGCCTTGGGGGGGCGTCTCTGGGGGAAAGCTGACCCTCTGCCTTGGGGGGGCGTCTCTGGGGGAAAGCTGACCCTCTGCCTTGGGGGGGCGTCTCTGGGGGAAAGCTGACCCTCTGCCTTGGGGGGGCGTCTCTGGGGGAAAGCTGACCCTCTGCCTTGGGGGGGCGTCTCTGGGGGAAAGCTGACCCTCTGCCTTGGGGGGGCGTCTCTGGGGGAAAGCTGACCCTCTGCCTTGGGGGGGCGTCTCTGGGGGAAAGCTGACCCTCTGCCTTGGGGGGGCGTCTCTGGGGGAAAGCTGACCCTCTGCCTTGGGGGGGCGTCTCTGGGGGAAAGCTGACCCTCTGCCTTGGGGGGGCGTCTCTGGGGGAAAGCTGACCCTCTGCCTTGGGGGGGCGTCTCTGGGGGAAAGCTGACCCTCTGCCTTGGGGGGGCGTCTCTGGGGGAAAGCTGACCCTCTGCCTTGGGGGGGCGTCTCTGGGGGAAAGCTGACCCTCTGCCTTGGGGGGGCGTCTCTGGGGGAAAGCTGACCCTCTGCCTTGGGGGGGCGTCTCTGGGGGAAAGCTGACCCTCTGCCTTGGGGGGGCGTCTCTGGGGGAAAGCTGACCCTCTGCCTTGGGGGGGCGTCTCTGGGGGAAAGCTGACCCTCTGCCTTGGGGGGGCGTCTCTGGGGGAAAGCTGACCCTCTGCCTTGGGGGCGTCTCTGGGGGTATTGCTGACCCTCTGACTTGGGGGGCGTCTCTGGGGGTATTGCTGACCCTCTGACTTGAGGGGCGTCTCTGGGGGAAAGCTGACCCTCTGCCTTGGGGGGGCGTCTCTGGGGGAAAGCTGACCCTCTGCCTTGGGGGGGCGTCTCTGGGGGAAAGCTGACCCTCTGCCTTGGGGGCGTCTCTGGGGGTATTGCTGACCCTCTGACTTGGGGGGCGTCTCTGGGGGTATTGCTGACCCTCTGACTTGAGGGGCGTCTCTGGGGGAAAGCTGACCCTCTGCCTTGGGGGGGCGTCTCTGGGGGAAAGCTGACCCTCTGCCTTGGGGGGGCGTCTCTGGGGGAAAGCTGACCCTCTGCCTTGGGGGCGTCTCTGGGGGTATTGCTGACCCTCTGACTTGGGGGGCGTCTCTGGGGGTATTGCTGACCCTCTGACTTGGGGGGCGTCTCTGGGGGTATTGCTGACCCTCTGACTTGAGGGGCGTCTCTGGGGGTATTGCTGACCCTCTGACTTGGGGGGCGTCTCTGGGGGAAAGCTGACCCTCTGACTTGGGGGCGTCTCTGGGGGTATTGCTGACCCTCTGACTTGGGGGGCGTCTCTGGGGGTATTGCTGACCCTCTGACTTGGGGGGCGTCTCTGGGGGTATTGCTGACCCTCTGACTTGAGGGGCGTCTCTGGGGGAAAGCTGACGCTCTGACTTGAGGGGCGTCTCTGGGGGAAAGCTGACGCTCTGACTTGAGGGGCGTCTCTGGGGGAAAGCTGACGCTCTGACTTGAGGGGCGTCTCTGGGGGAAAGCTGACGCTCTGACTTGAGGGGCGTCTCTGGGGGAAAGCTGACCCTCTGCCTTGGGGGCGCTCCATATGTTGAGTGGCGGTTTTTCGGGCGCGCTGCAGCAATGGCCGCTGTGACCTGGTAAGATCTCGTCTCTCTCACAGGAAGGTGACCACAGAGTCCTCGACGGGCAGCGTCGGCAGCAACCGTGTGCGGACCACCCTCACCATCTGTGTGCAGAACATTGACTTTGACTCCCAGGCGTGCCAGCTGCGGGTGAAAGGCATCAACATCCAGGAGAACCAGTATGTGAAGGTAGGAGGGGGCCGTGTGTGTGGGGGGCCCTGGCTGCGGGACCCGGGGCCTCATTCTCGCCTGTGTCTCTAGATGGGCGCCTATCACACCATCGAGCTGGAGCCAAACCGCAAGTTCACCCTGGCCAAGAAGCAGTGGGACAGCATCGTGCTGGAGAGGATCGGTGAGAGGTGGCGAGGGCGGGCGAGAGGTGGCGAGGGCCCCTGACCCTGTGCATGAGTGACCACTGCCTTCCCTCCACAGAGCAGGCCTGTGACCCCGCGTTTAATGCTGATGTGGCAGCTGTCATCATGCAGGACGGTCTCGCACACATCTGTCTGGTCACATCTAGCATGACCCTGCTCCGCGCCAAGATTGAGACCAGCATTCCACGAAAGAGGCGCGGAAACTGCTCACAACATGAGAAGGTTCGTCTCCACCCTCATGAGTGTCTGTGTGTCACGTCCCCGCCCCCGGCTCGCTCTGTCCCTCCCGCCCCCCGGCTCGCTCTGTCTCCTACCCTCCCGCCCCCGGCTCGCTCTGTCTCCTACCCTCCCGCCCCCGGCTCGCTCTGTCTCCTACCCTCCCGCCCCCGGCTCGCTCTGTCTCCTACCCTCCCGCCCCCGGCTCGCTCTGTCTCCTACCCTCCCGCCCCCGGCTCGCTCTGTCTCCTACCCTCCCGCCGCCGGCTCGCTCTGTCTCCTACCCTCCCGCCGCCGGCTCGCTCTGTCTCCTACCCTCCCGCCGCCGGCTCGCTCTGTCTCCTACCCTCCCGCCGCCGGCTCGCTCTGTCTCCTACCCTCCCGCCGCCGGCTCGCTCTGTCTCCTACCCTCCCGCCGCCGGCTCGCTCTGTCTCCTACCCTCCCGCCGCCGGCTCGCTCTGTCTCCTACCCTCCCGCCGCCGGCTCGCTCTGTCCCGCTCTCAGTCTTTTCTTCCTTCTCAGGCTCTGGAGAAGTTCTATGAACAAGTCATGCAGGGGATCATCCGTCACATCAACTTTGAGGGTGAGTGTTGTTTTCCTTTTTTTGCTCTGCGTCTTTCAGCGCCTCTGATCGCCGCGCCGCCTCTCTCCTTAGTGGTGAAGGTCGTCCTCGTGGCGTCTCCTGGGTTCGTCCGTGAACAGTTCTGTGAGTTTCTTTTCCTTCGAGCTGTGAAACAGGATTTGAAGACGATTCTGGAGAATCGCGGGAAATTCCTCCAGGTGCACAGCTCGTCCGGACACAAGCACTCGCTGACAGGTATGCGGGGGGGCTCGTCCGGACACAAGCACTCGCTGACAGGTATGCGGGGGGGCTCGTCCGGACACAAGCACTCGCCGACAGGTATGCGGGGGGGCTCGTCCCGGACACAAGCACTCGCCGACAGGTATGCGGGGGGGCTCGTCCGGACACAAACACTCGCTGACAGGTATGCGGGGGGGCTCGTCCGGACACAAGCACTCGCCGACAGGTATGCGGGGGGGCTCGTCCCGGACACAAGCACTCGCCGACAGGTATGCGGGGGGCTCGTCCCGGACACGAGCACTCGCCGACAGGTATGCGGGGGGCTCGTCCGGACACTAGCACTCGCCGACAGGTTTCCGGGGGGGCTCGTCCCGGACACGAGCACTCGCCGACAGGTATGCGGGGGGCTCGTCCGGACACTAGCACTCGCCGACAGGTTTCCGGGGGGCTCGTCCCGGACACGAGCACTCGCCGACAGGTATGCGGGGGGCTAGTCCGGACACGAGCACTCGCCGACAGGTATGCGGGGGGCTCGTCCCGGACACGAGCACTCGCCGACAGGTATGCGGGGGGCTCGTCCCGGACACGAGCACTCGCCGACAGGTATGCGGGGGGCTCGTCCGGACACGAGCACTCGCTGACAGGTATACGGGGGGCTCGCCCCGGACACGAGCACTCGCCGACAGGTATGCGGGGGGCTCGCGGCGCTCTGAGCAGTGCTGTACACTCCTCTTTACGCTGTGGGTACCCCCGGCCCGCTCTGTAATTAGCGGAGCGCCCCTTCCCTGGTGACTGACTGTGTTGTTATTGTAGAGGTTCTGTGTGACCCGGCTGTTACCGCCCGCCTGGCAGACACCAAGGTGAGTGTGTCCCCAGCCCTGCACCCTGCCGTCACGGACTACTTCTCCCATCCTCCCACCGGGGGTCTCTGACTGCTGCCCCTTTGCCCACTACAGGCGGCCAGTGAAATAAAAGCCCTAGGAGATTTCTACAAGATGCTGCAAAATGAGCCGGAGCGGGCGTTTTACGGGTGAGTCCTCTGCGCCTCCTGCCTCGCCCGTCTCCTGCTGTCTCTGCCAGAAGCCCTTATCTCAGCCGCGCAGGTCGGGTCACGACAGAGATTTCTGCATCCCCCAAGGGTATCAGCACCTGCAGAGCCTCATCGTTGGTGCCGCACCTTCGTCCCTGGCACTGAGTACAGAGGGCACCCGCCCTGCCCTGCGGAGAGCACCCCTAACAATCCGCTGCCCCTCTACTACTACTCCCACCATCCTCACTGCGGATACATCCTGCCATGTTATGTCTTCTAGGATTAAACACGTGGAGCGAGCGAATGAGGCGCTGGCCATCGACACCCTGCTGGTGACCGACGAGCTCTTCAGGTACCCAGGGCTCTCCCCCTTCGCGCTGCCTCTGTCCTCTGCGGTGCTGACTCTCTCCCCCCTCACGTTGTCTCTGTCCTCTGCGGTGCTGACTCTCCCCCCCCCCCCCCCCCCCCTCACGTTGTCTCTGTCCTCTGCGGTGCTGACTCTCTCCCCCCTCACGTTGTCTGTCCTCTGCGGTGCTGACTCTCTCCCCCCTCACGTTGTCTCTGTCCTCTGCGGTGCTGACTCTCTCCCCCCTCACGTTGTCTCTGTCCTCTGCGGTGCTGTCTCCCCCCCCCCCCCCCCCCCCCCCCCCCGCGCTGTTTGTCCTCTGCGGCGCTGTCTCTTCCCCCCCCCCCCCCCCCGCGCTGTTTGTCCTCTGCGGCATTGTCTCTCCTCCCCCCACGGCGTTGTCTTTCTCCTCCCCACGCGGCGGTGTCTTTCTCCCTTCCCCCCCGCGGCGTTGTCTCTCCTGCGGCGTTGTCATTTCCCCCCTGCGGCGTTCTCTTCCTCCCTGTCTCTCCCCCCCCTGCAGCGTTGTCTCTCCCCCGTGGCGTCGTGTCTCTCCCCCCCCCCCCCGTGGCGTCGTCTCTTCCCCCCCCCCCCCCCCCCCCGTGGCGTGTTCTCTCCCCCCCCCCCCCCCCTGTGGCGTGTTCTCTCCCCCCCCCCCCCTGTGGCGTTCTCTCCCCCCCCCCCCCCTGTGGCGTTGTCTCTCCCCCCCCCCCCCCCCCTGTGGCGTTGTCTCTCCCCCCCCCCCTGTGGCGTTGTCTCTCCCCCCCCCCCCCCCCTGTGGCGTTGTCTCTCTTCCCCCCCCCCCCCTGTGGTGTTGTCTCTCTCCCCCCCCCCCTGTGGTGTTGTCTCTCTCCCCCCCCCCCCCCCTGTGGCGTTGTCTCTCCCCCCCCCCTGTGGCGTTGTCTCTCCCCCCCCCCCCCGTGGCGTTGTCTCTCCCCCCCCCCCCGTGGCGTTGTCTCTCTCCCCCCCCCCCCCCCCCCTGTGGCGTTGTCTCTCTCCCCCCCCCCCCCCTGTGGCGTTGTCTCTCCCCCCCCTGTGGCGTTGTCTCTCCCCCCCCTGTGGCGTTGTCTCTCCCCCCCCTGTGGCGTTGTCTCTCCCCCCCCTGTGGCGTTGTCTCTCTCCCCCCCCCCCCCCCCGTGGCGTTGTCTCTCTCCCCCCCCCCCCTGTGGCGTTGTCTCTCTCTCCCCCCCCCGTGGCGTTGTCTCTCTCTCCCCCCCCCTGTGGCGTTGTCTCTCTCTCTCCCCCCCCCCTGTGGCGTTGTCTCTCTCTCTCCCCCCCCCCCTGTGGCGTTGTCTCTCTCTCTCCCCCCCCCCTGTGGCGTTGTCTCTCTCTCTCCCCCCCCCCCCCGTGGCGTTGTCTCTCTCCCCCCCCCCCCCCGTGGCGTTGTCTCTCTCTCCCCCCCCGTGGCGTTGTCTCTCTCCCCCCCCCCCGTGGCGTTGTCTCTCTCCCCCCCCCGTGGCGTTGTCTCTCTCCCCCCCCCCGTGGCGTTGTCTCTCTCCCCCCCCCCCGTGGCGTTGTCTCTCTCTCCCCCCCCCCCCCGTGGCGTTGTCTCTCTCTCCCCCCCCCCCCCCCTGTGGCGTTGTCTCTCTCCCCCCCCCCCCCCTGTGGCGTTGTCTCTCTCCCCCCCCCCCCCCTGTGGCGTTGTCTCTCTCCCCCCCCCCCCCTGTGGCGTTGTCTCTCTCCCCCCCCCCCCCTGTGGCGTTGTCTCTCTCCCCCCCCCTGTGGCGTTGTCTCTCTCCCCCCCCCCCCCCTGTGGCGTTGTCTCTCTCCCCCCCCCTCCCGTGGCGTTGTCTCTCCCCCCCCCCCCCCCTCCCGTGGCGTTGTCTCCCCAACCCCCCCCCCCCCCCTCCCTGTGGCGTTGTCTCTCCCCCTTGCACCGCTGTGTCCTAATTCTGCAGTTCTTCCACAGACATCAGGACGTGGCAACTCGCAGCCGTTATGTGAGACTTGTGGACGGTGTGAGGGAGAACGGAGGAGCGGTGAGGTGAGAGCAGCAAGCGGCGGCGTCTCCTGCCCATTCGCCTTTCAGAGATTGACTCACCTCTCTTCATTTTCTCTGTCAGAATTTTCTCCAGTTTACATGTCTCCGGAGAACGTAAGTGGCCTTCAATGGTTGGGACCGGTGGCGGACATGACGCGTCGTGTCAGCAGTAGCTTGTGCCACAATGGATTGGTTTCTGGGACACTTTTCTCTTACCAGAACTGAACCAGCTGACGGGGGTCGCGGCCATTTTGAGGTTCCCGGTGCCAGACCTGTCGGATGATGAGTCAAGCTCTGGAGAGGACTAGCTGTGTCGGGGGACGAGGGCAGCTCTGGAGAGGACTAGCTGTGTCGGGGGGACGAGGGCAGCTCTGGCGAGGACTCTCCGTGTCGGGGGGACGAGGGCAGCTCTGGCGAGGACTCTCCGTGTCGGGGGACGAGGGCCGCTCTGGAGAGGACTAGCCGTGCCGCCGGACGAGGGCCGCTCTGGAGAGGACTAGCCGTGCCGCCGGACGAGGGCCGCTCTGGAGAGGACTAGCCGTGCCGCCGGACGAGGGCCGCTCTGGAGAGGACTAGCCGTGCCGCCGGACGAGGGCCGCTCTGGAGAGGACTAGCCGTGCCGCCGGACGAGGGCCGCTCTGGAGAGGACTAGCTGTGCCGCCAGCCTGCCCTCAGCTCGTCACTGATAACTAGTTGGGAGGTCAGACCTCTGCGTCGGGGGGGGGGGGGGGGAGGTCTATTGCCTGCGATGATGAAATAAACAGTGCCGCCTGGTGATAAACTCCCCGTGTATAGATTATACTTATGGTGACCTGCAAAAATGCCCAAATTATGGAGTCCTTGTCCTCAATCACTTCACCAAAGCCACCTGGCCTAGTCCTGCTCTCATGGTAGAGGGATTGAAACAATGTGTCAGACAATCCTGTGAGTAGCATGTCCTCTGCTGTCAGAAGAACTGGGCCTGGAGCACTGAGATGATGGTAGGCGCGAGTGTGGGCGGCATTCTGAGACCCCTGCTCCAGATGATTGGGTTAGTGACTGCATATGTTCTCCCCCACTCTGTTGAATGGTATGATCCATGTGATCGAGTCTTTGTTCTGTAGGATCACAGTACCTGTGGCTGTGCCGAGAATATCTCTGCGTTCGTAGCAGCATGTAAGAAAACTTGATCACATCCTCCCTATGTTACCCAGAAAAGTCATATGTGACCAACAAGCCGTGCGATGCCGGAGGAGCCCAGGCTGAGCCCATGCCAGGATAATGGTCTTCAGGAGAATAGAGGGCTCCGTGCGCCGCCAGGCCCCACCACAGACCTGATTGCCCCCATAATGACACTCGACTTTGGGGCAGGTGGTGCTATTCTTGGCTGTGCCGATGTTAGCTGGTCATTGCCTTTCTTCTTGGCTTTTGTGTGGAGGACGGAGGCTCTGTGGCCACCACCATTTTGTTTCTCTTCGTGTTGTTGTGGTCTGCTTCTTTCCCTATCTCGGTGGTCGGCTCTGGCCCTGCCCCTGCTGTGTTTAGATCTGCAGGTGAGACGCTATAATATTTGGAAAAGGGATGGAAAGATCTGACATCTGTCTCTTAAAAGAACTGAATGGCAGGCCAGACTCCAGGCCCAAATGTAGGAAGGGCAAAATGAAAAGCAGGTGGAAGACCATTGGTGAGGTCTGATTAGTTATGCAACAGTGGGAAACGACTTTCTACTAATGGTGGGAAACGCGAGAATAGGAAGGCTTCCTATGTCAGAACATGGTCTAAACAACATGACCTCCAGAACTGCGGCCTCAACAGCCGGAGCGACTGAGAATTGTGGTGGAAGAGAGCACCCTAGGTTCTGGAAGATCCGAGAGTTTCTAAGGAGTGCCTGTGAGGACGTTGATTATACTAGGGCCTTCAGGGGCGATGAGAATGAAGGGCACTCTTTGTCTTGATATTCTTGACCATCCTGGAGATTGGTGGCAAGCGCTGGAATGGGTACAGGAGGGAGAACTGAGGCCAAGGGATTACCAAGGCGTCATTGCCATTTGCTAGCGTGACACATGATCTGGAGGTGACAGGCGGAATCTTGTGATTTAGACTGGACTCTATCAGGTCGACTTCGGGAATCCCTCAAAGGAGACAAATGTCATGGGAGACTGATAAGTTCAGAGACCACTCGCCAGCGGCGGGACCCTCTCCACTGAGAAAATCGGCCCAGTTATCCACTGTGTACGGCCAAGATCATAACCGAATCTGCAGCACTTATGCCAACACTGCTTGTCTTAGGGTTCCTCCTTAATGGATCATGTATGTCAGCGCTCTGGCATTGTCGGTTTGGACCCAAAACGAATGCTGTCTCCATATTAATGTCTATGGATGTACAGATACCAAATGTAAATTTTTGGTGAAGAATCAACAATAAGTGGGACACAATTGTGAAGTTGGAGGAAATGTATTGGTTATTTTACATTTTTGTGGAAATTCAAAAACTGAAAAGTGGGGCGTGCAATATTATTCGGCCCCTGTAACTTAATACTTTGTTGCGCCACCTTTTGCTGCGGTTACAGCTGCAGTCGCTTGGGGTATGTCTCTATCAGTCTTGTACATCGAGAGACTGAAATTCTCGCCCATTCTTCCTTGGCAAACAGCTCGAGCTCAGTGAGGTTGGATGGAGATCATTGGTGAACAGCAGTTTTCAGCTCTTTCCACAGATTCTCGATTGGATTCAGGTCTGGACTGTGACTTGGCCATTCTATCACCTGGATAGGTTTATTTGTGAACCATTCTGGGTCGCCCTCCCAGGGCCGTGGGGTACTCGGTACCGGGCCGGTGTCAGGGGGATGTGTCACAGCAGCGGTGACCCGGTCCGTGGCCCTGGGCGCCCAAGCAATGGGGGATGTAGTTAATGAAATGTAGTTAATGGAATAGTTTGTGACACCACCTGTGGTGCTCGGCAAGGGAGGTGTTAAGCCGACGCTGCATGCAGATCCGCTGGGACTGATGGTGTGGTGCAGCAAAGATGGTGTAGCTCCCAACAGATGGAGCTGTAGTCCCAGGGCAGTGTAGGTGCAATGGATGAAGAGAGGCGCTGAATGAAGGGAGGACACCGGAGCTTGCAGTTCCAAAGCTTTACTCAGTCTGTAGCAAACACAGATGCCTGCCTCCAGGCCGTGTCCTCCGGGTCAGAGACTCAGTCAACCTCCAGGCAAGATGGTAGGCTCCCCTCCAACACTCCGCCAACATGTACCTTTCTGAACGTCTCCTCTATAGCGCCTTTAAGTGTGAAGATCTCCTAGTACTGAGTTACACTGGAGTTCCTCCTGACAGATGTTCCCAAGAACTCTACTTGTACGGCAGACAGCTGTAGCCTGCTTCGGGGACTCCCTTCTCCTGAGTCCCAGCTCTCTATACAGTTGCTGTTGTGCCCCAAGTCTTAGGTGGGAGTAGTGCATTTACAGCCAATTACGCCACCGGTGTCTGCTGCAGAACCATAAGTGTCCATACAACCTCGGGGACCGGGCCCCGGCCTTGCGCTTAGAACCTATAGGCAGGGTGCTTCCTTCCAACCCACGTCCTCTCTGTTCTATTCTCCTTCGTTCCGTACTAATCTCTTTCTTATGGATGCTTAGGTTACAGATCAATGTCCTTCTTCCTCCTTTCCCATGCCAGCTGGCTCAGATCACTGAGGCAGCTGCAGCACTCCTTCCTCCATCCCTTCTCCCAGGGATCCTCACTCCTGTATGAGTGACTTCCTTCCCAACTGTCCTCCTGTCAGACTGACCTGTCATCCTACACTTTCCCACTCTTTTATGTATCTTAACTCCACCCACTTCCCAGCACGTCCAGTGTTCCAAGCAGGGAACCACCAAAGGTGCTCTACTCTCTAATCACTGAGCCGCAATGTGGTTGTGCAGAACTACCCTGTTGTGTGGGGTGCGAGTGTTGAAGTGTGGAAAGGAGTTCCCACCTTACCTGGATGGTGGGGTACCACACCTGGAGAGAAGGTGCAGTACCTCTGTGGCGACTGAGCCTCAGGGGCGCCACATACCCCCCCCCCCCGTTAAACACAGCACGTCCGCGGGCTGCTAGGCAAACAAAGTTGACAGTACAGGAACATACAAAATTTTGCAATGCTGAAAACATTTCTTATACTATAACTTCCCAATATGAGATGCACTGTTTCTTGAACGTTGCAAACAATTCCTATTTATCTATCCAAAATTCTAAGTCAAAAGTGCAAAATTTCTTTTTCTACTCAATTCAAAGTGCTGTCATCTGTTACTCACTATACATTTCTTTCTTTTCACGGTCTCTTCTAGACTCTGGATGACAACCGTAACTACCTGGTTCGTCACATAAAATTTTCAATTCTTTATTCAAATCCTTCATATACTTCAATATAAAAGCCATTTACTATCATAAGACACATTATCAAATATTTCACAGTAAAACATTGTCAAATTCTTGTAAGTGCTCGACACCGCTCCCAGCCGGGATCTCTTGCAGTGTCCTTTGAGGTAGACTTCTATTCTTCGAAAAGTGTCTTTATGTAAAACCAAGAGAGGGCACCTAAAGAGGTGCAGCTATTTACAATAAAGTTTGTGATGCACTCCAAGTTCATGATCACAGAAGTTCAAATTAGAAGACGCTGCCAATCAATAACTAGGCAACCAAAAGTGCCAACAAAAAAAACATAATGAACAAAAGAAGGCACAACTGTACAAATAAACCCTCCTGGGTAACAAAATTGTTAATGCTGATCCCCTCCTGGGGTTCTGGAAGCTGTAGTGGAGCTGCTACCAAGTGTGGTACGGGGAATGTCCTCATCCTGTTGCTGGTTTCTTACTAAAGGACCTTGAAGCTGTGGCAAAGGGAACCCATGATGCATCTTAATGCCCATCAACTGTTCCTCCTCAATAGGCGGTTCCGCTGTTCTGGTACGAGGCCTTGCACCGAGGGATTCCGCAGCTTGTCGGCGCTGATAGGCGGCTACGCGGGGGCTTTCTGGCAAGGGGATCTCGATGTCACTATTCCAAAGCGACCTAGACTCCTCCAAGCCGTAAAGATGTCGGATCGTGCGTGCCTGTTCCAACCGTACCCTTCTCAGTAGGGACCTCCTCCACCTTCCCATCTCCGACTGACTAGTGCCCCCAGCCGACTCTTCCAATTGCCCCATCTCGAGTTGCCGCAAGCCCACCTCTGACAGCGTGAATTCAGAGGGTAACCCATTAGAAGGGCCGGGGTATATACCTGGTACTTCCCGGCGGTGCGGCCTCTGCTCCGGTGCAGGCGTAGTGGCGTTGGGCACAGCCCGGTGGGACACCGGGGACGGCGGTGGAGCTAATGGAGGCTCCGAATCCGCGGGGGTCTCTGGTGGGACCTGCGCAGCCGCGTCAGGTCCGGGCGAGGGCTTCTCTTCCTCCGCTTCAGCTCCCTGGGCTGTATTCAACTCCTCCGGTAGTGGCAAAGAGTGAACAAGGTACGCTGCCGGTGGCATGGCAGCGGCTACAGGCTCGAAGAGGTCCGCTGCAGCAACGGCGAGTACCGGTGTAGCAGGCACCGCGGGTGTAGGCCCCTCCAGGGTGCGTCGCCGGCTCAGCTTCTCTAAGGCCTCCTGCCTCAGCTGCAGACGGGTGGTCAGCTCGGCTATTTCCTCCTCCAGCTGCCGCCGGTTCATCTCGGAGGTTGGGTCGGAGCCTTCAGCCATGGCGTCAAGGAGATCAGTTTCCTCGCGCTCCGCAGGCCTCTTTCCCCAAAATGGCGTTCTGGCGTCGTTCTTCCTGCCTCGGCCCCTTTCCCACCACTGGCTTCTTCTGCCCCTCCTTCCGGGGGCGGCGTCTTCTTCCAGCGCCTCCATACCAAGCCAGTATAAGAACACCTCAGGGGGTGGGCCATGTTGCTGTCACATAGTAATTCAGGCAGGGGAGGCACAAGACTCTTCGCTGTCTTTTCCTAGGACCTCCCATCTCTTCACGCCCTTCTTCTCTGCGCCAGCGGCCATTTCCAATGTCCATTTTACAGTCTATCAAATTAGGTCTTCGGCACATTTTCAAAAGTGTAAAGTCCAACAAATCTCAGGCACACAGAACCCGATGGCATCGGGTCTCGTCATCCTGAAGACAGCGCCAAGTTGGGTCGCCCTTCCAAGGGCCGTGGGGTACTCGGTACCTGGCCGGTGTCGGGGATGTGTCACAGCAGCGGTGACCCGGTCCGTGGCCCTGGGCGCCCAAATCAATGGTGGTTTGTAGTTAATGAAATGTAGTTAATGGAATAGTTCGTGACGCCACCTGTGGTGCTCGGCAAGGGAGGTATTAAGCCGACTCTGCATGCAGATCCGCTGGGACTGATGGTGTGGTGTAGCAAAGATGGTGTAGCTCCCCACAGGTGGAGCTGTAGTCCCAGGGCAGTGTAGGTGCAATGGATGAAGAGAGGCGCTGAATGAAGGGAGGACACCGGGGCTTGCAGTTCCAAAGCTTTACTCAGTCTGTAGCACACACAAATGCCTGCCTCCGGGCTGTGTCCTCCGGGTCAGAGACTCAGTCAACCTCCAGGCAAGATGGTAGGCTCCCCTCCAACACTCCGCCAACATGTACCTTTCTGAACGTCTCCTCTATAGCGGCTTTAAGTGTGAAGATCTCCTAGTACTGAGTTACACTGGAGTTCCTCCTGACAGATGTTCCCAAGAACTCTACTTGTACGGCAGACAGCTGTAGCCTGCTTCGGGGACTCCCTTCTCCTGAGTCCCGGCTCTATACAGTTGCTGTTGTGCCCCAAGTCTTAGGTGGGAGTAGTGCATTTACAGCCAATTACTCCACAGGTGTCTACTGCAGAACCATAAGTGCCCATACAACCTCGGGGACCGGGCCCCGGCCTTGCGCTTAGAACCTATAGGCAGGGTGCTTCCTTCCAACCCACGTCCTCTCTGTTCTATTCTCCTTCGTTCCGTACTAATCTCTCTTTCTTATGGATGCTTAGGTTACAGATCAATGTCCTTCCTCCTTTCCTTTCCCGTGCCAGCTGGCTCAGATCACTGAGGCAGCTGCAGCACTCCTTCCTCCATCCCTTCTCCCAGGGATCCTCACTCCTGTCTGAGTGGCTTCCTTCCCGACTGACCTCCTGTCAGACTGACCTGTCATCCTACACTTTGCCACTCTTTTATGTATCTTAACTCCACCCACCTCCCAGCACATCCAGTGTTCCATGCAGGGAACCACCAAAGGTTCTCTGCTACTCTCTAAGCACTGAGCCGCAATGTGGTTGTCCAGAACTACCCTGTTGTGTGGGGTGCGAGTGTTGAAGTGTGGAAAGGAGTTCCCACCTTACCTGGATGGTGGGGTACCACACCTGGAGAGAAGGTGCAGTACCTCTGTGGTGACTGAGCCTCAGGGGCGCCACAATTCCATTGTAGATTTTGCTTTATGTTTAGGATCGTTGTCTTGTTGGAAGACAAATCTCCGTCCCAGTCTCAGGTCTTTTGCAGACTCCAACAGGTTTTCTTCGAGAATGGTCCTGTATTTGGCTCCATCCATCTTCCCATCAATTGTAACCATCTTCCCTGTCCCTGCTGAAGAAAAGCAGGCCCAAACCATGATGCTGCCACCACCATGTTTGACAGTGGGGATGGTATGTTCAGGCTGGTGACCTGTGTTGCCTTTACGCCAAACATATCGTTTGGCATTGTTGCCAAAAAGTTCGATTTTGGTTTCATCTGACCAGAGTACCTTCTTCCACATGTTTGGTGTGTCTCCCAGGTGGCTTGTTGGAAACTTTAAACAACACTTTTTATGGATATCTTTGAGAAATAGCTTTCTTCTTGACACTCTTCCATAAAGGCCAGATTTGTGCAGTGTACGATTGATTCTTGTCCTATGGACAGACTGTCCCACCTCAGCTGTAGATCTCTGCAGTTCATCCAGAGTGATCATGGGCCTGTTGGCTGCATCTCTGATCAGTCTTCTCCTTGTTGGAGATGAAAGTTTAGAGGGACGGCCGGGTCTTGGTAGATTTGCAGTGGTATGATACTCCTTCCATTTCAATATGATCGCTTGCACAGTGCTCCTTGGAATGTTTAAAGTTTTGGAAATCATTTTGTATCCAAATCCGGCTTTAAACTTCTCCACAACAGTATCACGGACCTGCCTGTTGTGTTCCTTGGTCTTCATGATGCTCTCTGTGCTTCAAACAGAACCCTGAGACTATCACAGAGCAGGTGCATTTATACGGAGACTTGATTACACACAGGTGGATTATATTTATCATCATTAGTCATTTAGGACAACATTGGATCATTCAGAGATCCACAATGAACTTCTGCAGTGAGTTTGCTGCACTGAAAGTAAAGGGGCTGAATAATATTGCACACCCCACTCTTCAGTTTTTGCATTTCCACAAAAATTTAAAATAACCAACAAATTACGTTCAACTTCACAATTGTGTCCCACTTGTTGCTGATTCTTCACCAAAAATTTACCTTTGGTATCTTTGTTTTAAGCATGATATGTGGGAAAAGGTTGAAAAGCTCCAGGGGGCCGAATACTTTCGCAAGGCACTGTAGATGAGGACAGAGAAGCACCCGGAGGTGGATGTGAGGGGCACATACTTTCTCCATATTAATGTCTATGGATGTAGATAACAGAGAAGCCCCTGGAGGTGGATGTGGGGGCACATACTTTCCTCCATATTAATGTCTATGGATGTAGATGAGGACAGTGAAGCCCCCGGAGGTGGATGTGGGGGGCACATACTTTCTCCATATTAATGTCTGGATGTAGATGAGGACAGAGAAGCCCCTGGAGGTGGATGTGGGGGGCACATACTTTCCTCCATATTAATGTCTATGGATGTAGATGAGGACAGTGAAGCCCCTGGAAACACTTAGCTAATCTAAATGAATTCAAGTCTCCAGGTCCAGATGAATTACACCCCAGAGTACTGAAGGAGATAGCAGAATAAATTTTTGAACCCCTCTCGGTAATCTTTTAATCTTTGAAAATTCTTGGAGAACAGGAGAAGTCCCAGAAGACTGGAGAAGAGCAAATGTTGTTCCTGTCTTCAAAAAGGGGAAGAAGGTGGACCCAGGCAACTATAGGCCGGTGAGTCTGACTTCTATACCAGGAAAGATCTTTGAACAAATTATTAAACAACATGTATGTCAATACCTGGATAAGAATGAAGTGATTAAACAGAGTCAGCATGGGTTTGTAACTAATAAGTCATGTCAGACTAACTTAATTTCCTTCTATGACGGTATCACTGATTGGGTGGGTCAAGGAAATGCTGTAGATATAGTATATCTTGACTTCAGCAAAGCATTTGACAAAGTCTCTCATACAATCCTTATTGAAAAAATGACTAAGTATGGAATGGACAAGGCAACTGTTAGGTGGATTCATAACTGGCTTAGTGATCGGACCCAAAGAGTGGTCGTAAATGGCTGCACATCCAGTTGGAAGAATGTCTCAAGTGGGGTACCACAGGGCTCTGTCCTGGGCCCTGTATTGTCCAACATCTTTGTCAACAATTTAGATGAAGGAATTGAGGGTAAACTGATTAAATTTGCTGATGACACAAAGCTAGGAGGGATAGCTAATACTAGAGAAGAGAGAGAGGATTCAAAAAGATTTAAATAAACTGGAGAAGTGGGCAGCAACTAACAGAATGGTTTTTAACAGGGAAAAATGCAAAGTACTACATCTGGGCAATAAAAATGAAAAAAGCATATATAGAATGGGAGGAATAGGGCTAAGTGACAGCACATGTGAAAAAGACTTGGGTATACTAATAGATCACAGACTGAATATGAGTCAACAGTGTGATGCAGCAGCAAAAAAGGCAAATGCAATTCTAGGATGTATTAACAGAAGCATACAGTCTAGATCATGTGAAGTCATTATTGCCCTCTACTCCTCTTTGGTCAGACCTCATCTGGAATATTGTGTCCAGTTTTGGGCACCACATTTTAAAAAAGACATCAACAAACTGGAGCAAGTTCAGAAAAGAGCGACCAGAATGGTGAGCGGTCTGCAAACCCTGTCTTATGAGGAAAGGTTGCAGGATTTGGGAATGTTTAGCTTGCAAAAGAGAAGACTGAGAGGAGACTTAATAGCTGTCTACAAGTATCTAAAGGGCTGTCACATTGTAGAAGGATCATCTTTATTCTCATTTGCACAAGGAAAGACTAGAAGCAATGGGATGAAACTGAATGTGAGGAGACACAGATTAGATATTAGAAAAAACTTTTTGACAGAGTGATCAATGAGTGGAACAGGCTGCCACGAGAAGTGGTGAGTTCTCCTTCAATAGAAGCCTTCACACAGAGGCTGGACAGACATCTGACTGGGATGATTTAGTGAATCCTGCTTTGAGCAGGGGGTTGGACCATATGGCCCAGGAGGTCCCTTCCAACTCTACCATTCTAGGATTCTATGATGTGGGGGGCACATACTTTCTCCATATTAATGTCTATGGATGTAGATGAGGACAGTGAAGTCCCCGGAGGTGGATGTGGGGGGCACATACTTTCCTCCATATTAATGTCTATGGATGTAGAGGAGGACAGAGAAGCCCCTGGAGGTGGATGTGGGGGGCACATACTTTCCTCCATATTAATGTCTATGGATGTACAGTAGATGAGGAGAGAAGCCCCCGGAGGAGGATGTGGGGGGCACTTACTTTCTCCATATTAATGTCTATGGATGTAGATGAGGACAGTGAAGCCCCCGGAGGTGGATGTGGGGGGCACATACTTTCTCCATATTAATGTCTATGGATGTAGATGAGGACAGTGAAGCCCCCGGAGGTGGATGTGGGGGGCACATACTTTCCTCCATATTAATGTCTATGGATGTAGATGAGGACAGTGACGCCCCCGGAGGTGGATGTGGGGGGCACATACTTACCTCTGTATTACTGTGTATGTGCAGTGTAGTAGGAGTGATGCAGTGCAGTTTGGGGACCCCCGCTGACGCACACCGCCAGCCCTCCCGCAGATAGCGGTGAGACAACTTCCATCAGGTGCAGAGGACGGGTACAGACACGAGTCGCCTGCAGCAGCTGCTGCTCTTGGTATAAGAGATCCTGCATGAGCTACTGACTCACGATGAAGTGAGCAGTCTCTGCATCAGGGGTCTCACCAGCGAGCCTCCACACGGGGTCTCTCACCAGCGAACCTCCACACAGGGGGGGTCTCACCAGCGAGACTCCGCACGGAGGGGTCTCTCACAAGTGAGTCTTGGCACAGGGGTCTCTTGTTCGCACTCTCCATACTACACTCGTGGGGGTCTACACCACAGGTCAGTCTCAGCAGGTTGAGGGTCTTCCTGGATGTTGGTCTGCCCTGATCTTCTCTGTGACCTCTCTACACGAAGATGCTGGTGTGGCTGCTGGGACTCTTGGTTCCTGTTATGTCGGAGCCTTCTACTCCAGGTGCGTGTGTTGCAGCATCGGTCATGAATGGGTTACTTACCTGTGTAATCTGTCCTTGTCCTCTGTCGACATTTGCTTTCTGCCTCGGGGTCTCGACATGTTTGAGCAGATGCTCCTTCTGCCTAGGACCTCTTTGATGTGGGATGTGTGCTGTGACTTTGGGGTCTACTTGGGTCGGTCTGCAGTTATGGGGGCACTGATGTCACCGGATGTGAGCAGCAACCGAACCCCAGAAATGTGTGAGCTCTATAGTGTGACCGCTCTTACAGTACATAGCTCTATAGTGTGACCGCTCTTACAGTACACAGCTCTATAGTGTGACCGCTCTTACAGTACACAGCTCTATAGTGTGACCGCTCTTACAGTACAGAGCTCTATAGTGTGACCGCTCTTACAGTACACAGCTCTATAGTGTGACCGCTCTTACAGTACAGAGCTCTATAGTGTGACCGCTCTTACAGTACACAGCTCTATAGTGTGACCGCTCTTACAGTACAGAGCTCTATAGTGTGACCGCTCTTACAGCACACAGCTCTATAGTGTGACCGCTCTTGCAGCACAGAGCTCTATAGTGTGACCGCTCTTGCAGCACAGAGCTCTATAGTGTGACCACTCTTACAGTACAGAGCACTATAGTGTGACCGCTCTTACAGCACACAGCTCTATAGTGTGACCGCTCTTGCAGCACACAGCTCTATAGTGTGACCGCTCTTACAGTACACAGCTCTATAGTGTGACCGCTCTTACAGTACAGAGCTCTATAGTGTGACCGCTCTTACAGCGCAGAGCTCTATAGTGTGACCGCTCTTACAGCACACAGCTCTATAGTGTGACCGCTCTTACAGTACACGGCTCTATAGTGTGACCGCTCTTACAGTACAGAGCACTATAGTGTGACCGCTCTTACAGCGCAGAGCTCTATAGTGTGACCGCTCTTACAGCACACAGCTCTATAGTGTGACCGCTCTTACAGTACACAGCTCTATAGTGTGACCGCTCTTACAGTACAGAGCACTATAGTGTGACCGCTCTTACAGCGCAGAGCTCTATAGTGTGACCGCTCTTACAGTACACAGCTCTATAGTGTGACCGCTCTTACAGTACAGAGCACTATAGTGTGACCGCTCTTACAGCGCAGAGCTCTATAGTGTGACCGCTCTTACAGCACACAGCTCTATAGTGTGACCGCTCTTACAGTACACAGCTCTATAGTGTGACCGCTCTTACAGTACAGAGCACTATAGTGTGACCGCTCTTACAGCGCAGAGCTCTATAGTGTGACCGCTCTTACAGCACACAGCTCTATAGTGTGACCGCTCTTACAGTACACAGCTCTATAGTGTGACCGCTCTTACAGTATAGAGCTCTATAGTGTGACCGCTCTTACAGCACACAGCTCTATAGTGTGACCGCTCTTACAGTGCACAGCTCTATAGTGTGACCGCTCTTACAGCACACAGCTCTATAGTGTGACCGCTCTTACAGCACACAGCTCTATAGTGTGTCCGCTCTTACAGCACACAGCTCTATAGTGTGACCGCTCTTACAGCACACAGCTGTATAGTGTGACCGCTCTTACAGTACAGAGCTCTATAGTGTGACCGCTCTTACAGTACAGAGCTCTATAGTGTGACCGCTCTTACAGTACAGAGCTCTATAGTGTGACCGCTCTTACAGTACACAGCTCTATAGTGTGACCGCTCTTACAGTTCAGAGCTCTATAGTGTGACCGCTCTTACAGTACAGGGCTCTATAGTGTGACCGCTCTTACAATACAGAGCTCCATAGCGTGACCGCTCTTACAGTACAGAGCTCTATAGTGTGACCGCTCTTACAGCACAGAGCTCTATAGTGTGACCGCTCTTACAGTACACAGCTCTTTAATGTGACCGCTCTTACAGTACACAGCTCTATAGTGTGACCGCTCTTACAGCACACAGCTCTATAGTGTGACCGCTCTTACAGCACACAGCTCTATAGTGTGACCGCTCTTACAGCACACAGCTCTATAGTGTGACCGCTCTTACAGCACACAGCTCTATAATGTGACCGCTCTTACAGCACACAGCTCTATAGTGTGACCGCTCTTACAGTACACAGCTCTATAATGTGACCGCTCTTACAGTACACAGCTCTATAATGTGACCGCTCTTACAGCACACAGCTCTATAGTGTGACCGCTCTTACAGCACACAGCTCTATAGTGTGACCGCTCTTACAGCACACAGCTCTATAGTGTGACCGCTCTTACAGCACACAGCTCTATAGTGTGACCGCTCTTACAGCACACAGCTCTATAGTGTGACCGCTCTTACAGCACACAGCTGTATAGTGTGACCGCTCTTACAGTACACGGCTCTATAGTGTGACCGCCCTTATAGTACAGAGCTCTATAGTGTGACCGCCCTTACAGTACAGAGCTCTATAGTGTGACCGCCCTTACAGTACAGAGCTCTATAGTGTGACCGCCCTTACAGTACAGAGCTCTATAGTGTGACCGATCTTACAGTACAGAGCTCTATAGTGTGACCTCTCTTACTCTGACACTCTGAGTAAGCTCTTTGCACTTAATCTTTGTCTTCTACTTTTCTTTCAGTGATGTCTGAGTGTTTTACAGTAAATGGTAGAGATTATCGGGGGTCAATGAGTCGCGCCGGAGCAGAGATGATTCCTTGTCTGTACTGGAACCAGACCGTCCATCACCGCTACAACGCGCAGTCCGATCCATCCGGAGAGACGGGGCTCGGAGACCACAACTACTGCAGGTACAATTGATACAGTCCCCGACATCACTATCTCTAAGAAACCACGGAGCAGTCCCCGACATCACTATCTCTAAGAAACGACGGGGCAGTCTCCGACATCACTATCTCTAAGAAACCACGAGGTAGTCCCCGACATCACTATCTCTAAGAAACCACGGGGCAGTCTCCGACATCACTATCCCTAAGAAACTTCGAGGGAAGTCCACGACATCAATATCCCTAAGAAACCACAGGGAAGTCCCCGACATCACTATCTCTAAGAAACCACGGGGCAGTCTCCGACATCACTATGTCTAAGAAACCACGGGGCAGTCTCCGACATCACTATCTCTAAGAAACCACGGGGAAGTCCCCGACATCACTATCTCTAAGAAACCACGGGGCAGTCCCCGACATCATTGTCTCTAAGAAACCACGGGGCAGTCTCCGACATCACTATCTCTAAGAAACCACGGGGCAGTCCCCGACATCACTATCCCTAAGAAACCACGGGGCAGTCCCCGACATCATTATCCCTAAGCAACCACGGGGCAGTCCCCGACATCACTATCCGTAAGATACCACGGGGCAGTCTCCGACATCCCTACTGGTCATACTAGATTCAGTTCTATGTTCTTTATCTGTTAATTAGAACCCTGTATGTTCACCAGTTTGGCTCCAACAAAAAGGAATGAAGTTCTGTGGGCAAAGGAAAGTAACGGCAGCAGTGACCAAGACAGTCATAGAAATCCATATGACATCAGTGCGGTGACATCACACCTGCCAGTGACTGTGACCTCAGTATAGTGATGTCACACTTGCCTGTGACATCACACCTGCTAGTGACTGACCTCAGTATAGTGACCTCGCACCTTCCACTGACATCTCACCTGCCAGCGACTGTGACCTCAGTATAGTGACCTTGCATCTGCCAGTGACATCCCTCCTGCCAGTGATTGTGACCTCAGTTTAGTGACCTCGCACCTGCCGGTGACATCACACCTGCCAGTGACTGTGACCTCGGTATAGTGACCTTGCACCTTCCAGTGACTGTGACATCAGTATAGTGACCTTGCACCTGCCGGTGACATCCCACCTGCCAGTGACTGACCTCAGTATAGTGACCTCGCACCTGCCGGTGACATCCCACCTGCCAGTGACTGTGACCTCAGTATAGTGACCTCGCACCTGCTGATGACATCCCAACTGCCAGTGACTGTGACCTCAGTATAGTGACTTCGCACCTGTGGCGCCCCTGAGGGTTCAGTCACCACAGAGGTACTGCACCTCCTGAGGTGTGGTACCCCACCATCCAGGTAAGGTGGAGACACCTGACCACACTCCAACACCTGCACCCCACACAACATAGTAGTGTAGCAAAGCACCTTTGGTGGCTCCCTGCTTGGAACACGAAGCGTGCTGGGAGGCGGGTGGAGCTAAGTCTGCACCAGAGAGCGGGAGAAGATAGGATTCAGGAGTTGATCTGAGGAGATCCCCTGAGTGGGATGGATGGAAGGAAGTGCTGCAGCAGACCTCAGTGATCTGGGTCCGCTGGCACAGGAAAGAGATAAATAGAAAACCTGATTCTCCAGAAGAAAGATTCATTTGTACAGAACGTAAGAAGAAGAGAACTAAGGATTAGGGTTAGAGCAGAGCCCTTCCTCAAGTTCTGAGCGCATGGCCGGGGTCCGGTCCCCGAGGTTGTATGGATACTAATGGTCCTGCAGCAGACACCGGAGGAATAGAAGTAGTGACCACTTTATTCCCACACAAGACTTGGGGGCACAACAGCAACGAGAGTGAGCCGGGACTTAGTAGCAAGGAGTCCCCGAAGCAGGCTACAGCTGCCTGCCATACAAGTAGAGTTCTAAGAACATCTGACAGGAGGAACTCCAGTGTAACTCAGTACTGTGAGTACTTCACTACGAGCGCTAAGGAGGGAGATGTTCAGAAAAGGGACATATGTTGGCAGAGTGTTGGAACGGTGTACTTCATCTTGCCTGGAGGTTGGCTGAGCCCCTGATCTGGAGGACACGGCACCGAGGCGGGCACCTGTATGCTCAACAGACTGTGAGTAAAGCTTTGGAACTACATGCCCTGGTGTCCTCCACTTATTACTGCGCCAACCCACTCAGCACCGCTACATCTCAGTGCCTAACACTGCACCATCTACGGCTCTTCACTCTCTCTCCATCTACACTGCCCTGGGACTACAGCCCTGCCTGTGGAGGGCCACAACATCATTGCTGCACCACACCATCTGTCCCAGAGGATCTGTCTGCAGCGTCGGCCTAACACCTTCATTGCCGAACACCACAGGCGGCGTCACGAATCATTCACTTATAAACTTTAATCATCATCCACACGTTCAACCATTCCCCTTTTACAATGTGCTCCCAGGGCCGCGGACCGGGTCACTGCCACTGTGACAACTCCCATTGAGCTCAACGGGCCCGGTACCGAGTACCCCACCGCCCTGGGTGCGAGGGCGATCCACACCTGCCGGTGACTTCCCAACTGCCAGTGAGTGTGACCTCAGTATAGTGACCGCGCACCTGCCGGTGACATCCCAACTGCCAGTGACTGTGACCTCAGTATAGTGACCTCGCACCTGTCGGTGACATCCCAACTGTCGGTGACATCCCACCTGCCAGTGACTGTGACCTCCGTATAGTTTCCTCGCACCTGCCATTGACTGTAACATAGTAACATAGTTATTAAGGTTGAAGGGAGACTTTAAGTCCATCTAGTTCACCCCATATCCTATCCTAACTTGCCCTAACATGTTGATCCAGAGGAAGGCAAAAAATCCCATGTGGCAACAGTAAGCTTCACTTGGGGAAAAAAATTCCTTCCTGACTCCACATACGGCAATCAGACGAGCTCCCTGGATCAACGCAATATTAAGGAAACTAGTGTGTATACCCTGTAATATTATACTTTCCAAGAAAGGCATCCAGTCCCTTCTTACATGTTAGTAGGGAATCACTCATTACAACATCATATGGCAGAGAGTTCCATAGTCTCACTGCTCTTACAGTAAAGAATCCGTGTCTGTGAGTATGCTTAAACCTTCTTTCCTCCAGACGTAGAGGATGCCCCCTTGTCCCCGTCACAGGTCTAAGAGTAAAAAGATCATTAGATAGGTCTTGGTATTGTCCCCGCATATATTTATATATTGTAATAAGATCACCCCTAAGCCTTCGATTCTCCAAACTAAATAACCCCAAGTGTAATAACCTGTCTTGGTATTGCAGACCCCCTAGTTCCCTAATAACCTTGGTCGCTCTTCTCTGCACCCGCTCCAGTTCAGCTATGTCTTTCTTATACACCGGAGACCAGAACTGTACACAGTATTCTAAGTGTGGTCGCACTAGTGACTTGTATAGAGGTAAAATTATGTTCTCCTCATGAGCATCTATGCCTCTTTTAATGCATCCCATTATTTTTTTTGCCTTTGCAGCAGCTGCCTGACACTGGCCACTAAATGTGATTTTTGTCGTCCACCCATACACCCAAGTCTTTTTCAGTGACAGTTTTGCCCAGTGTTTTACAATTAAGCACATAATTATACATCTTGTTCGTTCTACCCAAGTGCATGACCTTACATTTATCCCCATTAAAGCTCATTTGCCATTTATCAGCCCAAGCTTCTAGTTTACATAAATCCTCCTGTAATATAAAATTGTCCTCCTCTCTATTGATTACCCTGCAGCGTTTAGTGTCATCTGCAAATATGTAAATTCTACTCTCTATGCCCCCTACAAGGTCATTAATAAATATGCTAAAAAGAAGCGGGCCCAAAACTGACCCCTGTGGTACCCCACTGCTAACCGTGACCCAGTCTGAGTGTGCTCCATTAATAACCACCCTTTGTTTCCTATCCCTAAGCCAGCTCTTAACCACCTACACATATTTTCCCCTATCCCCATTGTTCTCATTTTATGTATCAACCTTTTGTATGGCACCGTATGAAAAGCTTTTGAAAAGTCCATGTACACCACGTCCACTGCATTCCCTTGGTCCAGTCCGGAACTTACCTCTTCATAGAAGCTTATCAGATTAGTCTGACAGGAACGGTCCCTTGTAAACCCATGTTGATATTGGGTCATGAGGTTATTCTTCTTCAGATACTCCAGTATACAGTCATGGCCAAAAGTTTAGAGAATGACACAAATATTCTATTTTCACATGATCTGTTGGCCTCTGGTTTTTATGTGTTTGTCAGATGTTTTTATCACATACAGAAATATAATTGCAATCATATTATAAGTAACAGAAGGTTATATTGACAGTTAGAATGAGTTAATGCAGCAAGTCAATATTTGCAGTGTTGACCCTTCTTCTTCAGGACCTCAGCAATTCTCCCTGGCATGCTCTCAATCAACTTCTGGATCAAATCCTGACTGATAGCAGTCCATTCTTGCATAATCAATGCTTTTATTTTGTCTGAATTTGAAGGTTTTGTTTGTCCACCCGTCTCTTGATGATTGACCACAAGTTCTCAATGGGATTAAGATCTGGGGAGTTTCCAGGCCATGGTCCCAAAACCTCTGTTTTGTTCCCTGAGCCATTTAGTTATCACCTTTGCTTTATGGCAAGGTGCTCCATCATGTTGAAAAAGGCATTGTTGATCGCCAAACTGCTCTTGGACGGTTGGGAGAAGTTACTCTTGGAGGACATTCTGGTACCATTCTTTATTCATGGCTGTGTTTTTAGGCAAGACTGAGAGAGAGCCCATTCCCTTGGCTGAGAAGCCACCCCACACATGAATGGTTTCAGGATGCTTGACAGTTGGCATGAGACAAGACTGGTGGTAGCGCTCACCTGGTCTTCTCCGAATAAGCCGTTTTCCAGATGTCCCAAACAATCGAAAAGGGGATTCATCAGAGAAAATGACTTTACCCCAGTCCTCAGCAGTCCACTCCCTGTACCTCTTGCAGAATATCAGTCTGTCCATGATGTTTTTTCTGGAGAGAAGTGGCTTCTTTGCTGCCCTCCTTGAGACCAGGCCTTGCTCCAAGAGTCTCCACCTCACAGTGCGCGCAGATGCACTCACACCTGCCTGCTGCCATTCCTGAGCAAGCTCTGCACTGCTGGTAGCCCGATCCCGCAGCTGAAACACTTTTAAGAGACAGTCCTGGCGCTTGCTGGTCTTTCTTGGGCACCCTGGAGCCTTTTTGGCAACAAGGGAACCTCTCTCCTTGAGGTTCTTGATGATGCGATAGATTGTTGACTGAGGTGCAATCTTTCTAGCTGCGATACTCTTCCCTGTTAGGCCATTTTTGTGCAGTGCAGTGATGACTGCACGTGTTTCTTTAGAGATAACCATGGTTAACAGAAGAGAAACAATGATGCCAAGCACCAGCCTCCTTTTAAAGTGTCCAGTGGTGTCAACCTTACTTAATCATGACAGATTGATCTCCAGCCCTGTCCTCATCAACACCCACACCTGTGTTAATGGAGCAATCACTGAAACGATAATAGCTGGTCCTTTTAAGGCAGGGCTGCAATGATGTTGAAATGTGTTTTGGGGGATAAAGTTCATTTTCTAGGCAAATATTGACTTTGCAAGTAATTGCTGTTAAGCTGATTACTCTTTATAACATTCTGGAGTATATGCAAATTGCCATTAGAAAAAATGAAGCAGTAGACTTTGTAAAAATTAATATTTGTGTCATTCTCTAAACTTTTGGCCATGACCTCTTAGAAAACCCTCCAGGATTTTACCCACAGTTGAGGCTAAACTTACTGGCCTATAATTTCCAAGTTCAGTTTTTGTCCCCTTTTTGAGTATTGGCCCCACATTTGCTATACGCCAGTCTTGTGGTACAGACCCTGTTATTATGGAATCCTTAAAGATTAAAAATAATGGTCTATCTATGACTGTGCTTAATTCCTGCAGTACTCGGGGGTGTATCCCATCCGGGTCCGGGGATTTGTCAATTTTAGTGATTTTTAGACGCCGCCGTACTTCCTGCTGGGTTAAGCAGGTGACATTTAATGGAGAATTTTTATCCCTGATCATGTTATCTGTCATGGGATTTTCTTGTGTAAATACTGTTGAAAAAAAGTCATTTAGCATATTGGCTTTTTCCTCATCCACCATTTCACCCAGACTATTTTTAAGGGGCCAACACTATCATTTTTTAGCTTCTTACTATTTATGTAGTTAAAGAATATTTTGGGATTATTTTTCCTTTCTCTGGCAATGAGTCTCTCTGTCTCAATCTTTGCTGTCTTGATTTGCTTCTTACAGAATTGATGTAATCTTCTGTAGTTAATGCCTCCTCCCTCCCTACTTGCTGTAATTCTCTGCTTTCTTTTTGGCCCTTATTGCGCCACTTACAGCTCTATTTAGCCATAGTGGTTTCCTCCTATTTCTCGCAGGTTTATTCCCTTACGGTATATATTGTGCACAGCTCCTATTCAGGAGGATAATAAACGTCTCCCATTTTGTGTATTTTTATGTCTCAGGACATCGTCCCAGTTATTGCACCAAGATCATCTCTCATCCGTTGGAAATTTGCCTTCCTGAAGTTTCGTGTCCTTGTAACCCCTCTACTACACATCTTATTACAGGACACATGAAAACTTATTATCCTGTGATCACTATTCCCCCAGTGACCCCCAACCCTTATATCTGATCTGCGGTCCGGCCTGTGGGGTAATATTAGGTCTAGCAGTGCCCCCCCTCTTGTTGGGTCCTGAACCAGTGGTGAAAGGTGAATGTTTCTCATAGTGGTCAGACACCTATCACCTTTGCTGAACTGCAGGTTTCGGTTCCCCAATGTATTTCGGGGTAGTTGAAGTCCCCCATAATAATGACTTCTCTTTGAGTCGCTGCTTCATCTATTTGCTTTATGAGGATATTCTCTGTTGCTTCCATTATTTTTGGAGACTTATAACAAACCCCTATCAGTAATTTATTATTTTTCCCCCCTCCCCTTATCTCCCCCCACAGGGACTCTACATTCTCATTAGATTCATATGTATTATCACGCAGGATGGGTTGTAACGATGATTTTACATATAAACACCCCCCTCCCCCTCGCTTATTTGTACGGTCATTTCTGAACAGACTATAGCCCTGTAAATTATCCGCCGGTCACGGCTCTCGTCCGGCCATGTCTCAGATATCCACACCATGTCATAATTATGTTCCAACAACATTAACTCCAATTCCTCCATTTTGTTGGCGAGACTTCTGGCATTAGTATACATGCACTTTATGTATCTCTCTGTACCTCTATTCTTTCTGAAATTATTAACTGTTCTAGCCCCACCCCCCATGCCACCCCCACCCCCAATGTCATTATTTGTGCCCAGGTCTCTATCTGCACTGTCTTCCCCTCCTATAAAAGGAATACCCTCCCCCCCGTCCCTAGTTTAAACACTCCTCCAACCTTCTAGCCATTTTCTCCCCCAGCACAGCGGCACCCTCCCCATTGAGGTGCAGCCCGTCCCTAGCGTAGAACCTGTAGCCAACTGAGAAGTTGGCCCAGTTCTGCAGGAACCCAAACCCCTCCTTCCTACACCAATTTCTGAGCCGCTTATTAACCTCCCTAATCTCCCGTTGCCTCTCTGGCGTGGCACGTGGTACAGGAAGTATTTCCGAAAATACCACCTTGGAGGTCCTTGCTTTAAGCTTACAGCCTAATTCCCAGAAATCATCTTTAAGGACCTTCCACCTACCTCTAACTTTGTCATTTGTGCCAATGTGCACCATGACCGCTGGATCCTCACCAGCCCCTCCCAGTAATCTGTCAGCCCGATCAGCGATGTGTCGGACTCGAGCGCCAGGTAGGCAGCACACCGTCCGTCGATCCCTGTCTTTGTGACGGATTGCCCTATCTGTTCCCCTAATAATGGAGTCTCCCACTACCAGCACCTGTCTGGCCTGCCCTGCTCTCCTATTTCCCTCCCTTACTGGAGCAGACACTCCTCCGGCTTTCAGAGGACATGCCTTGCTGCAGCAGTGCTACTCCTGCACTAACACTCCCCTCATCTGCCAACTTATTGGGGTGTGCCAGATCAGGACTAGCCTCCCTGGCGCTCTTCCCTCTACCCCGCCTTCTCTCACCCAGCTGGCTGCCTCTCTGTCCTGCAGCTCCAACCTAGCATCCCCCCCTCATCTATCCCAGTGAGCGCCTGCTCAGTGAGCAGAAGTCTCCTTTCCATATTGTCTATGGATCTCAGTGTTGCCAGCTGCACATTTAGATCCAGTATCTGGGCTTCCAAATGCACAACGTGCTCACATCTCGCACAGCAGTATGCACCCTCCACCGGCTTGTCAAGGATTTCATACATGCGGTAAGACGTGCACTGGATGGCATTGGCAATAGTGGAGCACAACCTAATGGGGATTGCACCAGACAATAAGATAAGCAAAAATAAAAAGTATTACTATAATATAACAGCCATTCAGTAACACCTCCCTTGGAAACTCCCTGAATCCAAAGTCACTGAATCACAAGTCACACACTTACCACAGTTCACACTTACTCTCAGGTCACACTCAGCTCCTCAGTATAGTGACATCACACCTGCCGGTGACTGTAACCTCAGTAGTAACCTCGCACCTGCCAGTGACATCCCACCTGTCAGTGACTGTGACCTCAATATAGTGACCTTGCACCTGCCGGTGACATCCCACCTGCCGGTGACTGTAACCTCAATAGTGACCTCGCACCTGCCAGTGACATCCCACCTGCCAGTGACTGTGACCTCAGTATAGTGACCTCGCACCTGCCAGTGAAATCCCACCTGCCAGTGATTGTGACATCAGAGTAGTGACCTCGCACCTGCCGGTGACATCCCACCTGCCGGTGACTGTAACCTCAGTAGTGACCTCGCACCTGCCAGTGACATCCCAACTGCCAGTGACTGTGACCTCAGTATAGTGACCTCGCACCTGCCGGTGACATCACACTTGTCGCTGACATCCCACCTGCCGGTGAGCGTACATGCTCCAGCAGTGCCGCCTCCCGGACGCTGGGTGATTATTTCTATTTCTGCAGGAATCCCGACTCTGATGTGCAGCCGTGGTGCTACGTGTCTGAGACTGAGGATGGTGTATACTGGAAGTATTGTGACATCCCATCATGCCACAGTAGGTGCCCCATAATCTATGGTTACCCCCCCCGGCTCCCATGTAGCTGCGCCTCTGTATACTGGGGCGTCAGTGAGATTTATTGCCATTTTCTTGCTCCAGTGCCCGGATACGTCGGCTGCTTTATGGATCGGGGATCTCCGCCTGCACTCAGCGGGGCCGGCGGAACGTCCAGGAGACTCACAATACAGACCTGCATCCAGTACTGCCGGAGAAAAGGCCACGAGGCAAGGAAAAGTCACATCCTGACATGTCCCCTCACCCCCACACGCCCCGTCCCCCTCACTTCTCTTCATCTTTCCCATAATGCCCTGTCTACCTCCCTTTTCCCGGCAGTATGCGGGGGTGGAGGCCGGCTATGCGTGCCTTTGTGGCAGTTCGACTGAGGTGGCGGCTCTGGAAATGGCTAACAGTTCTCAGTGTGACCAGGTCTGTTTTGGAAGAACCAGTGAACTCTGCGGTGGTGACGGAAAGATCAGCGTGTACAGCGGTGAGTGTGTACGGTGCCAAGAGCTGCAAAGAGGGTGGGCTTGTAAAGCTGTGGCGATGGGCAGGTAGGCTCCAGGAGCTGTGGCCGTGGAGTTGCTGGGCTCAGAGCACTGGTGGGTTCCAGGAGCTGTGGCCGCCGCGGAGTTGCTGGGCTCAGGGCACTGGTGGGCTCCAGGAGCTGTGGCCGCCGCGGAGTTGCTGGGCTCAGGGCACTGGTGGGCTCCAGGAGCTGTGGCCTCCGCAGAGTTGCTGGGCTCAGAGCACTGGTGGGCTCCAGGAGCTGTGGCCGCCGCGGAGTTGCTGGGCTCAGAGCACTGGTGGGCTCCAGGAGCTGTGGCCGCCGCGGAGTTGCTGGGCTCAGGGCACTGGTGGGCTCCAGGAGCTGTGGCCGCCGCAGAGTTGCTGGGCTCAGGGCACTGGTGGGCTCCAGGAGCTGTGGCCGCCGCAGAGTTGCTGGGCTCAGGGCACTGGTGGGCTCCAGGAGCTGTGGCCATGGAGTTGCTGGGCTCAGGGCACTGGTGGGCTCCAGGAGCTGTGGCCGCAGAGTTGCTGGGCTCAGGGCACTGGTGGGCTCCAGGAGCTTTGGCCGCGGAGTTGCTGGGCTCAGAGCACTGGTGGGCTCCAGGAGCTGTGGCCGCGGAGTTGCTGGGCTCAGGGCACTGGTGGGCTCCAGGAGCTGTGGCCGCGGAGTTGCTGGGCTCAGAGCACTGGTGGGCTCCAGGAGCTGTGGCCGTGGAGTTGCTGGGCTCAGGGCACTGGTGGGCTCCGGGAGCTGTGGCCGCCGCGGAGTTGCTGGGCTCAGGGCACTGGTGGGCTCCGGGAGCTGTGGCCGCCGCGGAGTTGCTGGGCTCAGGGCACTGGTGGGCTCCGGGAGCTGTGGCCGCTGCGGAGTTGCTGGGCTCAGAGCACTGGTGGGCTCCGGGAGCTGTGGCCGCGGAGTTGCTGGGCTCAGGGCACTGGTGGGCTCCCGGACCTGTGGCCGCCGCGGAGTTGCTGGGCTCAGGGCACTGGTGGGCTTCGGGAGCTGTGGCCGCTGCGGAGTTGCTGGGCTCAGGGCACTGGTGGGCTTCGGGAGCTGTGGCCGCTGCGGAGTTGCTGGGCTCAGGGCACTGGTGGGCTTCGGGAGCTGTGGCCGCTGCGGAGTTGCTGGGCTCAGAGCACTGGTGGGCTCCAGGAGCTGTGGCCGCGGAGTTGCTGGGCTCAGAGCACTGGTGGGCTCCAGGAGCTGTGGCCGCGGAGTTGCTGGGCTCAGGGCACTGGTGGGCTCCCAGAGGTGTGGTGCTGGGCGGGTAAACTCGAGAAGCTGAGACACTGCTGGGCAGGTAGGCACAAGTAGCTGCAGCACTGGGTGAGTGGAACTGTGAAGCTGCTGGGCTCAAGGCGCTCGGCGGGTGGCTCATGAAGCTGTGGAGCTGGGCGGGTGGTTCTGGGGGCTGCTGGGCTTAGTAAGCTGCAGAACTGGGCATGAGGGCTAGAGGAGTTGTGGCACTCAGTGGGCTCAGGAAGCTGCGGCACTGGGCAGGTAAGCTCAGGAACCTGTGGCACTGCTGGGCTCAGGACACTGGGCAGGTGGGCTACTGGAGCTGTAGAGCTGCTGGGGTTAAGGTGCTGGGAAAGTGGGCTCCAATGGACCCCCCCAATCTGTGAAGCTTGACAGGTCGGCTACGAGAGCTGCTAAGCTCAGGACACTGTGTGTGGCCTCAGTAAGCTGGGCTCTGAGAGCTGTGGTGCTCAGTGGGCTCAGGAACATGCAGCGCTGGGCATGTGGGCTCAGGGAGTGGTGTTGGGTGTGTTCCGGGAGCTGTAGCATTCAGTGGGTTCAGGAAGATGTGGCGCTGGGCAGGTGGGCTTTGGGAGCTGTGGCACTCAGGAAGCTACGGTGCTGGGCGGGTGGGCTCCAGGAGGTGTGTCGCTCTTTGGGTGTCCTCACATGTTGTCTTCTCTACAGTGTGGGTGGGGACTTGTCATGGAAACTTTTCCTCGGTGGCCGGGGTCCTGAACTCTCCAGATTTCCCAGATGAGTACAGCGCGGAGCGGTCATGTCTCTAGCATCTCATCCTCCCCGGCAGCACGTCTATACAGATTCGCTTTCAGTCCTTTCATGTTCCAGACCCTAATGACATTCTAGAGGTGAAGGACGGGGACAGTGGAAACCTTCTTTTAAGGATTCGAGGAGGACAAGACCCTCCAGACATTGTGACGTTCCAGACGGACCACCTCCAGATAAGCTTCCAGTCCGATGGTGAGCTCAGCGGTTCAGGATATGTGCTGCTGTACAGAGGTGGGCATTCTGCTGGTTTTGCTGGTCAGAGATGGAGATCTGCAGCACATGTAGATATCTCACTGCATTTGTGTCCTTGAGTTTCAGGTCTGGGAAGCCCAGGATCATCTCAGGCTCTATACTCGCAGAGCTCGTCTTCTCCTAGGGCAGATGAAGGGCATCCAGCGCAAAGCAGTGAGCTCCATGTCTCCAAGAATGGTGAGTGGCCAAGAGTCCTGCATGGAGTGGCCCATACACAGCGTAGGCGGACGCATCTGACGATATAGGCAGCAAGAACAGACTGTATCTGTGAATGTGGGGGGTCTCCAAATAATGATGTGCGGGAAAGGAGGCGAGGACATGTTGAATTTCAATACTTGATCTGTATGGAAGTTATTAGCTCCCCTCTCCCCATTAAAAACCCATGAACGTTTGGCGAAACTCCATGTAGCTGTCAGCAGAGCGTCCATGTGTATGGGGCGTGTGTAAAGACAGCTGTCAGCCGAGCTGAACCTTGTCTATAGTGTGGAGTCTGGAGAGAGCTGATGGCTGAGCCTCCATGTCTGTAGTGGGGTCTGGTGAGAGCTGATGGCTGAGCCTCCATGTCTGTAGTGGGGGTCTGGAGAGAGCTGATGGCTGAGCCTCTATGTCTGTAGTGGGGGTCTGGAGAGAGCTGATGGCTGAGCCTCCATGTCTATAGTGGGGGTCTGGAGAGAGCTGATGGCTGAGCCTCCATGTCTATAGTGGGGGTCTGGAGAGAGCTGATGGCTGAGCCTCCATGTCTATAGTGGGGTCTGGTGAGAGCTGGTGGCTGAGCCTCCATGTCTATAGTTGGGGTCTGGAGAGAGCTGATGGCTGAGCCTCCATGTCTATAGTGGGGGTCTGGAGAGAGCTGATGGCTGAGCCTCCATGTCTATAGTGGGGGTCTGGAGAGAGCTGATGGCTGAGCCTCCATGTCTATAGTGGGGGTCTGGAGAGAGCTGATGGCTGAGCCTCCATGTCTATAGTGGGGGTCTGGAGAGAACTGATGGCTGAGCCTCCATGTCTATAGTGGGGGTCTGGAGAGAGCTGATGGCTGAGCCTCCATGTCTGTAGTGGGGGTCTGGAGAGAGCTGATGGCTGTGTCTCCATGTCTATAGTGGAGGTCTGGAGAGAGCTGATGGCTGAGCCTCCATGTCTATAGTGGGGGTCTGGAGAGAGCTGTCGGCTGAGCCTCCATGTCTATAGTGGGGGTCTGGAGAGAACTGATGGCTGAGCCTCCATGTCTGTAGTGGGGGTCTGGAGAGAGCTGATGGCTGAGCCTCCATGTCTGTAGTGGGGGTCTGGAGAGAGCTGATGGCTGAGCCTCCATGTCTATAGTGGGGGTCTGGAGAGAGCTGATGGCTGAGCCTCCATGTCTGTAGTGGGGTCTGGTGAGAGCTGATGTATGAGCCTCCATGTCTATAGTGGGGGTCTGGAGAGAGCTGTCGGCTGAGCCTCCATGTCTATAGTGGGGGTCTGGAGAGAGCTGATGGCTGAGCCTCCATGTCTATAGTGGGGGTCTGGAGAGAGCTGATGGCTGAGCCTCCATGTCTATAGTGGGGGTCTGGAGAGAGCTGATGGCTGAGCCTCCATGTCTGTAGTGGGGGTCTGGAGAGAGCTGATGGCTGTGTCTCCATGTCTGTAGTGGAGGGTCTGGAGAGAGCTGATGGCTGATCCTCCATTTCTGTAGTGGAGGGTCTGGAGAGAGCTGTCGGCTGAGCCTCCATGTCTGTAGTGGGGGGTCTGGAGAGAGCTGTCGGCTGAGCCTCCATGTCTATAGTGGGGGTCTGGAGAGAGCTGTTGGCTGAGCTTTCAAGTCTATAGTAGGAGGTCTGGAGAGAGCTGATGGCTGAGCCTCCATGTCTGTAGTGGGGGTCTGGAGAGAGCTGATGGCTGTGTCTCCATGTCTATAGTGGAGGGTCTGGAGAGAGCTGATGGCTGATCCTCCATTTCTGTAGTGGAGGGTCTGGAGAGAGCTGATGGCTGAGCCTCCATGTCTGTAGTGGGGGGTCTGGAGAGAGCTGTCGGCTGAGCCTCCATGTCTATAGTGGGGGTCTGGAGAGAGCTGTTGGCTGAGCTTTCAAGTCTATAGTAGGAGGTCTGGAGAGAGCTGATGGCTGAGCCTCCATGTCTGTAGTGGGGGTTCTGGAGAGAGCTGTCGGCTGAGCCTCCATGTCTATAGTGGGGGGTCTGGAGAGAGCTGATGGCTGAGCCTCCATGTCTGTAGTGGAGGGTCTGGAGAGAGCTGATGGCTGAGCCTCCATGTCTGTAGTGGGGGGTCTGGAGAGAGCTGTCGGCTGAGCTTCCATGTCTATAGTTGGGGTCTGGAGAGAGCTGTAGACTGAGCCTTCATGTCTATAGTGGGGGGTTTGGAGAAAGCTGTTGGCTGAGCCTTCATGTCTATAGTGGGGGGTTTGGAGAGAGCTTTTGGCTGAGCCTTCATGTCTATAGTGGGGGGGTCTGGAGAGAGCTGTTGGCTGAGCCTTCAAGTCTATAGTGGGGGATCTGAAGAGAGCTGTTGGCTGAGCCTTTATGTCTATAGTAGGAGGTCGGGAGAGAGCTGTTGGCTGAGCCTTCATGTCTATAGTGGGGGGTTTGGAGAGAGCTGTTGGCTGAGCCTTCATGTCTATAGTGGGGGATCTGAAGAGAGCTGTGGGCTGAGCCTTCATGTCTATAGTAGGAAGTCTGGAGAGAGCTGTGGGCTGAGCCTTCATGTCTATAGTAGGAAGTCTGGAGAGAGCTGTTGGCTGAGCCTTCATGTCTATAGTGGGGGGTTTGGAGAGAGCTTTTGGCTGAGCCTTCATGTCTATAGTAGGAAGTCTGGAGAGAGCTGTTGGCTGAGCCTTCATGTCTATAGTGGGGAGTCTGGAGAGAGCTGTTGGCTGAGCCTTCATGTCTATAGTGGGGGGTTTGGAGAGAGCTGTTGGCTGAGCCTTCATGTCTATAGTGGGGGGTTTGGAGAGAGCTGTTGGCTGAGCCTTCATGTCTATAGTAGGAAGTCTGGAGAGAGCTGTTGGCTGAGCCTTCATGTCTATAGTGGGGGGTTTGGAGAGAGCTGTTGGCTGAGCCTTCATGTCTATAGTGGGGGGTTTGGAGAGAGCTTTTGGCTGAGCCTTCATGTCTATAGTAGGAAGTCTGGAGAGAGCTGTTGGCTGAGCCTTCATGTCTATAGTTGGGGGTCTGGAGAGAGCTGTTGGCTGAGCTTTCATGTCTATAGTAGGAAGTCTGGAGAGAGCTGTTGGCTGAGCCTTCATGTCTATAGTGGGGGATCTGAAGAGAGCTGTTGGCTGAGCCGTCATGTCTATAGTGGGGAATCTGGAGAGAGCTGTTGGCTGAGCCTTTATGTCTATAGTGGGGGGTTTGGAGAGAGCTGTTGGCTGAGCCTTCATGTCTATAGTGGGGGATCTGAAGAGAGCTGTGGGCTGAGCCTTCATGTCTATAGTAGGAAGTCTGGAGAGAGCTGTTGGCTGAGCCTTCATGTCTATAGTGGGGGGTTTGGAGAGAGCTGTTGGCTGAGCCTTCATGTCTATAGTAGGAAGTCTGGAGAGAGCTGTTGGCTGAGCCTTCATGTCTATAGTGGGGGGTTTGGAGAGAGCTGTTGGCTGAGCCTTCATGTCTATAGTGGGGGGTTTGGAGAGAGCTTTTGGCTGAGCCTTCATGTCTATAGTAGGAAGTCTGGAGAGAGCTGTTGGCTGAGCCTTCATGTCTATAGTGGGGGGTCTGGAGAGAGCTGTTGGCTGAGCTTTCATGTCTATAGTAGGAAGTCTGGAGAGAGCTGTTGGCTGAGCCTTCATGTCTATAGTGGGGGATCTGAAGAGAGCTGTTGGCTGAGCCGTCATGTCTATAGTGGGGAATCTGGAGAGAGCTGTTGGCTGAGCCTTTATGTCTATAGTGGGGGGTTTGGAGAGAGCTGTTGGCTGAGCCTTCATGTCTATAGTGGGGGATCTGAAGAGAGCTGTGGGCTGAGCCTTCATGTCTATAGTAGGAAGTCTGGAGAGAGCTGTTGGCTGAGCCTTCATGTCTATAGTGGGGGGTTTGGAGAGAGCTGTTGGCTGAGCCTTCATGTCTATAGTAGGAAGTCTGGAGAGAGCTGTTGGCTGAGCCTTCATGTCTATAGTGGGGGGTTTGGAGAGAGCTGTTGGCTGAGCCTTCATGTCTATAGTGGGGGGTTTGGAGAGAGCTTTTGGCTGAGCCTTCATGTCTATAGTAGGAAGTCTGGAGAGAGCTGTTGGCTGAGCCTTCATGTCTATAGTGGGGGGTCTGGAGAGAGCTGTTGGCTGAGCCTTCATGTCTATAGTGGGGGGTCTGGAGAGAGCTGTGGGCTGAGCCTTTAGGTCTATAGTAGGAGGTCTGGAGAGAGCTGTTGGCAACTATAGGCCGGTGAGTCTGACTTCTATACCAGGAAAGATCTTTGAACAAATTATTAAACAACATGTATGTCAGTACCTGGATAAGAATGAAGTGATTAAACAGAGTCAGCATGGGTTTGTAACTAATAAGTCATGTCAGACTAACTAAATTTCCTTCTATGATGGAATCACTGACTGGGTGGATTAGGGAAATGCTGTAGATATAGTATATCTTGACTTCAAAGCATTTCACAAAGTATCTCACACAATCCTTATTGAAAGTATGGAATGGACAAGGCAACTGTTAGGTGGATTCATAACTGGCTTAGTGATCGGACCCAAAGAGTGGTCGTAAATGGCTGCACATCCAGTTGGAAGAATGTCTCAAGTGGGGTACCACAGGGCTCTGTCCTGGGCCCTGTATTGTTCAACACCTTTATCAACGATTTAAATGAAGGAATTGAGGGTAAACTGATTACATTTGCTGATGACACAAAGCTAGGAGGGATAGCTAATACTAGAGAAAAGAGAGAGGATTCAAAAAGATATAAACGAACTGGAGAAGTGGGCAGCAACTAACAGAATGGTTTTTAACAGGGAAAAATGCAAAGTACTACATCTGGGCAATAAAAATGAAAAAGCATATACAGAATGGGAGGAATAGGGCTAAGCAACAGCACATGTGAAAAAGACTTGGGTATACTAATAGATCACAGACTGAATATGAGTCAACAGTGTGATGCAGCAGCAAAAAAGGCAAATGCAATTCTAGGATGTATTAACAGAAGCATACAGTCTAGATCACATGAAGTCATTATTTCCCTCTACTCCTCTTTGGTCAGACCTCATCTGGAATATTGTGTCCAGTTTAGGGCGCCACATTTTAAAAAAGACATCAACAAACTGGAGCAAGTTCAGAAAAGAGCAACCAGAATGGTGAGCGGTCTGCAAACCCTGTCTTATGAGGAAAGGTTGCAGGATTTGGGAATGTTTAGTTTGCAAAAGAGAAGACTGAGAGGAGACTTAATAGCTGTCTACAAATATCTAAAGGGCTGTCACATTGTAGAAGGATCAACTTTATTCTCATTTGCACAAGGAAAGACTAGAAGCAATGGGATGAAGCTGAATGGGAGGAGACACAGATTAGTTATTAGAAAAAACTTTTTGACAGAGTGATCAATGAGTCGAACAAGCTGCCACGAGAAGTGGTGAGTTCTCCTTCAATGGAAGTCTTCAAACAGAGGCTGGACAGACATCTGATTGGGATGATTTAGCGAATCCTGCTTTGAGCAGGGGGTTGGACCAGATGGCCCAGGAGGTCCCTTCCAACTCTACGATTCTATGAGCCTTCATGTCTATAGTGGGGGGTTTGGAGAGAGCTGTTGGCTGAGCCTTCATGTCTATAGTGGGGGGTTTGGAGAGAGCTGTTGGCTGAGCCTTCATGTCTATAGTGGGGGGTCTGGAGAGAGCTGTTGGCTGAGACTTCATGTCTATAGTAGGAGGTCTGGAGTGAGCTGTTGGCTGAGTCTTCATGTCTATAGTAGGGGGTCTGGAGAGAGCTGACCGCAGGACAATGTTCGCTCACTTTGGAGATTAATGGGGAGACCAAAACGTGAGCTGTTGGGGTGCGGATGGCTGTTTCGGATTTTCACCTGACAAGTACCCACCAGAGATAAGTGGTGTCTGATGGACTCTTAATAATAATCTTTATTTATATAGCGCCAACATATTCTGCAGCGCTTTACAGTTGAACAGTTTCAAACACAACAGTCATAAGTAACATTAACAATACAATTAAAGCGAAATAACTCTTATCCCTGTGTGAGGCTCATGTTCCTGATCGCACGCCTCCTCTACTGTTGAACTCACTACATGTCTCCTTCCTCAGCATGGCTGCTCATGGCGGCTGGCGTGGCAGTTCTGCTCCTCGTCGTTGGATATGTGATGTGGAGGTAAGGTCACTAGTGGGGTGTTCTGTGTGACGTATTGGGGTACACATGTGGTCGGCTTTCTGTGATCAGTTTTTTGGATTGTGTTCATACTGCATTTTACCCATCAGTGGCTCCATCCTGGGGCTTTACGTCTCACATCCTTGGAAAACGTGATTTGGGCGTATCTGCAGTCACCTGCATCTCGGATATGGTCTCAAATATGCAACTATGGCGTCCGTCCGACAGAGCATCATGCCCTGTCTGTATCAGTCAGTGACCCCATCAGTGCATACGCCTGAATCCCGTTATCCAGGACTTTTTACATAAGACCCAACAGAGCCACTCATGTGAGGGTAAAACACTGTGCGAATCCGACCTTAGTCCTAAAGGTGGTCGTACACTTGGCACAGGTAGTCCGAGGCCATGCACAGGAGGCATGTTGCGGCATCTGAGTGACTGTGTGTTATCTCCAGGGTAGATGAGCCCTCTGGATCATTTATTGAGCCAGGAGACCATAACTGTCAATGTGTACCTTATTCGTTGGCGGGAGGATGGTCCGGTGTGAGTGTTCTTGGGGTGGGTAGACAGTCAGCGATAAGGTTATTGGGGTGGGAGGACAGTCCAGCGTGTACGTTATCAGGGCGGGTGTACGGTTCTGAGTGCAAGTTATCGGGGCGTGTGGCCGGCTCTATGTGTATGTTATCGGGGAAGGTGGACGCTCCAGCATGTATGTTATCGTGGCGGGTGAATGGTTCTGCATGTACGTTATTGGGGTGGGTGGACGGTTCTGCATGTATGTTATTGGGGTGGGTGGACAGTTCTGCGTTCACGTTATTGGGGCAGGTGGACGCTCCGGCATGTACGTTATTGTGGCGGTGGACGCTCAGGCATGTACGTTATTGGGGTGGGTGAACGGTACTGCTTGTACGTTATTGTGGCGGTGGACGCTCCGGCATGTACGTTATCAGGGCGGGTGTACGGTTCAGAGTGCAAGTTATCGGGGCGGGTGGCCAGTTCTATGTGTATGTTATCGGGGAAGGTGGACGCTCCAGCATGTACGTTATTGGGGCGGGTGAATGGTTCTGCATGTACGTTGTTGTGGCGGTGGACGCTCAGGCATGTACGTTATTGGGGCGGGTGAACGGTACTGCTTGTACGTTATTGTGGCGGTGGACGCTCCGGCATGTATGTTATTGTGGCGGTGGACGCTCCGGCATGTACGTTATAGGGGCGGGTGAACGGTACTGCTCGTACGTTATTGTGGCGGTGGACGCTCCGGCATGTACGTTATTGTGGCGGTGGACGCTCCGGCATGTACGTTATTGGGGTGGGTGGACAGTTCTGCATGTATGTTATTGGGGCGGGTGGACAATTCTGCGTGTACGTTATTGGGGCAGGTGGACGCTCCGGCATGTACATTATTGGGGTGGGTGGACGGTTCTGCATGTATGTTATTGGGGCGGGTGGACGGTTCTGCATGTACGTTATTGGGGCGGGTGGAAGATTCTGCATGTACGTTATTGGGGTGGGTGGACGGTTCTGAGTGTACGTTATTGGGGCAGGTGGACGCTTCGGCATGTACTTTATCGGGGCGGGTAGACTGTTCTGCGAGTATGTTACTGGGGCGGGTGGACGGTCCAGAATGTCCGTTCACAGGGCGGGTGGCTGGTTGTGTGTACGTTATTGGGGCGGGTGGTGGGTTCTAAGTGTTTATCGGGGCGGGGGGCCCGTCCGGCATGTACGTCATCTGTGTTCTCTGGGCTGGTGACCTCTGTTTACTTGTTCCTCAGGTACCCAGCCTGTGGCCGCCATGCTCCTCTTTTGGGATGGGGCTCTGAGCGTTGCTCCTGGCTTTACCGACATAAGGTGACACAGAGCGGAGACCTCACCTGTGTGAACCAGTCATCCATGAAATCTCTGCTGTAAGGCTGAACGTCGGCCTCTCCCAGCAGCACCACTGCCGCATGAACATCCACTGCTTGGACCAAATGTGGATCGTGAATGAAGGAACTTTGCTGAGCCATAGCTAAGAATGTTGTTCAAGTTGAGCCTGGGACACTGTAGTGCAGCCCCAGAGTAAGAAGACTGGACACAAAGCGCCATCAAGACCGGGCCCCACCTCCGTATCGAGCTCCATGGCCACAACCAGAGATGGAAGATGAATCTTCCCCTGTAGATGAGCATTCTCTGGAGGATTTGACATGCAGCATTATCACATTAATCACCTCCAGAGCTGCACTCACTATTCTGCTGTTATTTGTCTTATCCTCCAGAGCTGTACTTGCTATTCTGTTGTTACATCATGCCTCATATTCCAGTCACCTCCAGAGCTGCAATCACTATTCTGCTGTTACATTAGGTCTTATCCTCCAGAGCTGCACTCACTATTCTGAGGTACATCATGCCTCATATTCCAGTCACCTCCAGAGCTGCAATCACTATTCTGCTGTTACATTAGGTCTTATCCTCCAGAGCTGCGGTCACTTCTCGGTCTTTCAATGACTGCCCTGTTACTCTTGTGGCGTGCAGGACCCCACACACTGTTGACGGTGACTCCTGCTTTTCATAGATTTTTTTTCTTCCTGTTTGTTGCCCTCCGTGTGATGGGGGGCTAGGCCCCGCTGTTTGCCTCACATTGTGATGAATGTTCAAAGGAACAATAGTACAATCTGTAAAATATTTCATGAAATAAAGTATCTAGTGACACTACTCGGATACATGGCATCTCATCTGTGTGATACCGGAAAGGGAAACAAAACCGAAAAGGGTCGGAGTACTTGCCTTTGTTCAGACTGATCTGGTTAAAGGGGCTGCCCACAAACAATGAACAATGTAATCAAAAGATCTTCAAATAATACAAAGGTCCACAACTGGATGACAAAGAAATGTTTCTGTGCCGAGATAATGAAATCATTAGAACCCCCTATATACCGAGCCCCCGACCCGTCCTCCCTCATCTGTATCGAGCCCCCGGTCAGTCCTCATCCTCCCTCATCTGTATCGAGCCCCCGGTCAGTCCTCATCCTCCCTCATCTGTACCGAGCCCCCGGCCCGTCCTCATCCTCCCTCATCTGTACCGAGCCCCCGGCCCGTCCTCATCCTCCCTCATCTGTACCGAGCCCCCGACCCGTCCTCCCTCATCTGTACCGAGCCCCCGGTCAGTCCTCGTCCTCCCTCATCTGTATCGAGCCCCTGACCCGTCCTCCCTCATCTGTTCCAAGCCCCCGACCCATCCTCCCTCATCTGTACCGAGCCCCCGACCCGTTCTCTCCTCATCCTCCCTCACGTGTACCGAGCCCCTGACCCATCCTCCCTCATCTGTACCGAGCCCCCCTGCCCGTCCTCATCCTTCCTCATCTTCTGTACCAAGCCCCCGACCCATCCTCCATCATCTTCTGTACCGAGCTCCCGACCCGTCCTCATCCTCCCTCATCTGTACCAAGCCCCCGACCTGTCCTCAGCCTCCATCCTCTGTTCCGAGCACCCGGCCCGACCTTGTCCTTCCTCATCTTCTGTACCGAGCCCCCGGCCCGTCCTCATCCTCCCTCATCTGTACCGAGCCCCCGACCCGTCGTCCTCCTCCCTCATCTGTACAAAGCCCCCGGCCCGTCCTCATCCTCCCTCATCTGTACCGAGCCCCCGGCCCGTCCTCATCCTCCCTCATTTGTACCGAGCCCCCAACCAGTCCTCCCTCATCTGTATCAAGCCCCCGACCCGTCCTCGTCCTCCCTCATCTGTTCCGAGCCCCCGACCCGTCCTTGTCCTCCCTCCTCTGTACCGAACCCCCAGCCTGTCCTCGTCCTCCCTCATCTGCTCCGAGCCCCCGACCCGTCCTCCTTCATCTGTACCGAGCCCCCGACCCGTCATCTGTACCGAACCCCCGACCTGTCTTCTCCTCATCCTCCCTCACCTGTACCGAGCCCCCGACCCATCCTCCCTCATCTGTTCCGAGTCCCCGACCCGTCCTCCCTCATCTGTTCTGAGCCCCCAACTCGTCCTCATCCTCCCTCCTCTGTACCGAACCCCCGGCCCGTCCTCCCTCATCTGTACCGAGCCCCCGACCTATCCTCGTCCTCCCTCACCTGTACCGAGCCCCACCCCGTCCTCCCTCATCTGTACCGAGCCCCCGGCCCATCCTCGTCCTCCCTCATCTTTACCGAGCCCCCGGCCCATCCTCGTCCTCCCTCATCTGTACCGAGCCCCCGGCCCATCCTCGTCCTCCCTCATCTGTACCGAGCCCCTGGCCCGTCCTTCCTCATCTTCTGTACCGAGCCCCCGGCCCGTCCTTCCTCATGTGTACCGAGCCCCCGACCTGTCCTTCCTCATCTGTACCGAGACCCCGACCCGTCATCTGTACCGAACCCCCGACCTGTCCTCTCCTCATCCTCCCTCACCTGTGGCGAGCCCCCGACCCGTCCTTCCTCATCTGTACCGAGCCCCCGGCCCGTCCTTCCTCATCTGTACCGAGCCCCCGGCCCGTCCTTCCTCATCTGTACCGAGCCCCCGGCCCGTCCTTCCTCATCTGTACCGAGCCCCCGGCCCGTCCTTCCTCATCTGTACCGAGCCCCCGGCCCGTCCTTCCTCATCTGTACCGAGCCCCCGGCCCGTCCTTCCTCATCTGTACCGAGCCCCCGGCCCGTCCTTCCTCATCTGTACCGAGCCCCCGGCCGGTCCTTCCTCATCTGTACCGAGACCCCGGCCCGTCCTTCCTCATCTGTACCGAGACCCCGACCCGTCCTCATCTGTACCGAACCCCCGACCCGTCCTCATCTGTACCGAACCCCCGACCCATTCTCTCCTCATCCTTCCTCACGTGTACCGAGCCCCTGACCCATCCTCCCTCATCTGTACCGAGCCCCCCGGCCCGTCCTCATCCTTCCTCATCTTCTGTACCAAGCCCCCGACCCATCCTCATCATCCATCATCTTTGTACCAAGCTCCTGACCCGTCCTCATCTTCCCTCATCTGTACCGAGCCCCCGACCTGTCCTCAGCCTCCCTCTGTTCCGAGCACCCGGCCCGACCTTGTCCTTCCTCATCATCTGTACCAAGCCCCCGGCCCGTCCTCATCCTCCCTCATTTGTACCGAGCCCCCAACCAGTCCTCCCTCATCTGTATCGAGCCCCCGACCCGTCCTCGTCCTCCCTCATCTGTACCAAGCCCCCGACCCGTCCTCCCTCATCTGTTCCGAGCCCCCGACCCGTCCTCCCTCCTCTGTACCGAACCCCCGGCCCGTCCTCGTCCTCTCATCTGCTCCGAGCCCCCGACCCGTCCTCCATCTGTACCGAGCCCCCGACCCGTCATCTGTACCGAACCTCCGACCTGTCATCTCCTCATCCTCCCTCACCTGTACCGAGCCCCCGACCCGTCCTCCCTCATCTGTTCCGAGTCCCCGACCCGTCCTCCCTCATCTGGGGGTGTCACATTGTATGTTAGAAATGCGTATATCTGCACAGAGATTGAAGCTTCAGAGACTGGGAGTTCTGTGGAAACTGTTTGGGTAAGAATACAAGGACAGAACAATGGAAAGGACACCATTGTAGGCATTTACTACAGGCCGCCTGTGCAAGCTGAAGATATGGATGAACTCTTTATGCATCAAATGGCCAAGTTCTCCAAAAAATATGACATAGTTGTCATGGGAGATTTCAACTATCCAGACATTTGTTGGGAATCTCTCTCAGGCAAAACTAACAGGTCAAGGAAATTCTTATCCTCTCTTGCTGACAACTTTATCTTCCAAAAGGTAAAGGAGAAAACAAGGGGAACTGCTACCTTGGATCTAATCCTTATAAACAGGGAGGAAATGGTTGAGGAGGTAAAAGTGGCTGGGACCCTAGGAGGTAGCGACCATGCTATTTTAGAATTTTGGATAACTAGAGGCGGAAGACCTGTGAAGACTCAGACGTCAAGGTTAGATTTCAGAAAGGCAGATTTTAAGGGATTCAGAAAGAGAATTGGAGGGATCCAATGGCTGGATATCCTTAAAGACAAAAATGTCCAGGAAGGATGGGAAATCTTGAAAAATGAAATTCTCAAAGCACAATTGTTAACAATTCCGAAAAGAGGGAAGAATAGGAAGCATTTAAGGAAACCAGGATGGATGAACACAGAACTTAAGCACATGCTAAAAAGGAAGCAAAAAATGTTTATAAAATGGAAAGAAGGAGGCATATCTAAAGAAGAATATAATGCTGTCTGCAGAACCTGCAAGGCACAAATCAGATTATCTAAAGCTGAAAATGAATTGAGGCTTGCAAGAGATGTCAAAAGCAATAATAAAGGATTTTGGGGATATGTCAAAAGTAAAAGAAAAGTCAAAGATGCTATAGGATTTTTACAGGATGAAAATGATGAAATGGTAAGACAGGATGTTGAGAAGGCTGAACTTTTAAATTCCTATTTTGCATCTGTTTTCTCTCAGAAAGGAAATGTAACATCAACTGTTATTCACTGTCCTATTAAGGGAATAGAAGAATCCAGGATATCTATAAACAGAAAGATAGTGAGGAAACACTTAGCTAACCTAAATGTATTCAAGTCTCCAGGTCCAGATGAATTACACCCCAGAGTACTGAAGGAGATAGCAGAAGAAATTTTTGAACCCCTCTCCATAATCTTTGAAAATTCTTGGAGAACAGGAGAAGTGCCAGAAGACTGGAGAAGAGCAAATGTTGTTCCTATCTTCAAAAAGGGGAAGAAGGTGGACCCAGGCAACTATAGGCCGGTGAGTCTGACTTCTATACCAGGAAAGATCTTTGAACAAATTATTAAACAACATGTATGTCAATACCTGGATAAGAATGAAGTGATTAAACAGAGTCAGCATGGGTTTGTAACTAATAAGTCATGTCAGACTAGTTTAATTTCCTTCTATGATGGTATTACTGATTGGGTGGATCAAGGAAATGCTGTAGATATAGTATATCTTGACTTCAGCAAAGCATTTGACAAAGTCTCTCATACAATCCTTATTGAAAAAATGACTAAGTATGGAATGGACAAGGCAACTGTTAGGTGGATTCATAACTGGCTTAGTGATCGGACCCAAAGAGTGGGCGTAAATGGCTGCACATCCAGTTGGAAGAATGTCTCAAGTGGGGTACCACAGGGCTCTGTCCTGGGCCCTGTATTGTTCAACATCTTTATCAACGATTTAGATGAAGGAATTGAGGGTAAACTGATTAAATTTGCTGATGACACAAAGCTAGGAGGGATAGCTAATACTAGAGAAGAGAGAGAGAGGATTCAAAAAGATTTAAATAAACTGGAGAAGTGGGCAGCAACTAACAGAATGGTTTTTAACAGGGAGAAATGCAAAGTACTACATCTGGGCAATAAAAATGAAAAAAGCATATATAGAATGGGAGGAATAGGGCTAAGTGACAGCACATGTGAAAAAGACTTGGGTATACTAATAGATCACAGACTGAATATGAGTCAACAGTGTGATGCAGCAGCAAAAAAGGCAAATGCAATTCTAGGATGTATTAACAGAAGCATACAGTCTAGATCACGTGAAGTAATTATTTCCCTCTACTCCTCTTTGGTCAGACCTCATCTGGAATATTGTGTCCAATTTTGGGCACCACATTTTAAAAAAGACATCAACAAACTGGAGCAAGTTCAGAAAAGAGCGACCAGAATGGTGACCGGTCTGCAAACCCTGTCTTATGAGGAAAGGTTGCAGGATTTGGGAATGTTTAGTTTGCAAAAGAGAAGACTGAGAGGAGACTTAATAGCTGTCTACAAATATCTAAAGGGCTGTCACATTGTAGAAGGATCAACTTTATTCTCATTTGCACAAGGAAAGACTAGAAGCAATGGGATGAAGCTGAATGGGAGGAGACACAGATTAGATATTAGAAAAAACTTTTTGACAGTTAGAGTGATCAATGAGTGGAACAGGCTGCCACGAGAAGTGGTGAGTTCTCATTCAATGGAAGTCTTCAAACAAAGGCTGGACAGACATCTAACTGGGATGATTTAGCGAATCCTGCTTTGAGCAGGGGGATGGACCAGATGGCCCAGGAGGTCCCTTCCAACTCTACGATTCTATGATCTGTTCTGAGCCCCCAACCCGTCCTCATCCTCCCTCCTCTGTACCGAACCCCCGGCCCGTCCTCGTCTTCCCTCATCTGTACCGAGCCCCCGACCCGTCCTCATCTGTACCGAACCCCCGACCTGTCCTCGTCCTCCCTCACCTGTACCGAGCCCCCGACCCGTCCTCCCTCATCTGTTCCGAGCCCCCGACCCGTCCTCCCTCCTCTGTACCGAACCCACGGCCCGTCCTTGTCCTCTCATCTGCTCCGAGCCCCTGACCCGTCCTCCATCTGTACCGAGCCCCCGACCCGTCATCTGTACCGAACCTCCGACCTGTCATCTCCTCATCCTCCCTCACCTGTACTGAGTCCCCGACCCGTCCTCCCTCATCTGTTCCGAGTCCCCGACCCGTCCTCCCTCATCTGTTCTGAGCCCCCAACCCGTCCTCATCCTCCCTCCTCTGTACCGAACCCCCGGCTCGTCCTCGTCTGCCCTCATCTGTTCTGAGCCCCCAACCCGTCCTCATCCTCCCTCCTCTGTACCGAACCCCCGGCCCGTCCTCGTCTTCCCTCATCTGTACCGAGCCCCCGACCCGTCCTCATCTGTACCGAACCCCCGACCTGTCCTCGTCCTCCCTCACCTGTACCGAGCCCCCGACCCGTCCTCCCTCATCTGTTCCGAGCCCCCGACCCGTCCTCCCTCCTCTGTACCGAACCCCCGGCCCGTCCTTGTCCTCTCATCTGCTCCGAGCCCCCGACCCGTCCTCCATCTGTACCGAGCCCCCGACCCGTCATCTGTACCGAACCTCCGACCTGTCATCTCCTCATCCTCCCTCACCTGTACTGAGTCCCCGACCCGTCCTCCCTCATCTGTTCTGAGCCCCCAACCCGTCCTCATCCTCCCTCCTCTGTACCGAACCCCCGGCCCATCCTCGTCCTCCCTCACCTGTAGCGAGCCCCCGGCCCGTCCTCGTCCTTCCTCATCTGCTCCGAGCCCCCGGCCCATCCTCGTCCTCCCTCATCTGCTCCGAGCCCCCGGCCCATCCTCGTCCTCCCTCATCTGCTCCGAGCCCCCGGCCCATCCTCGTCCTCCCTCATCTGCTCCGAGCCCCCGGCCCATCCTCGTCCTCCCTCATCTGCTCCGAGCCCCCGGCCCATCCTCGTCCTCCCTCATCTGCTCCGAACCCCCGGCCCATCCTCGTCCTCCCTCATCTGCTCCGAGCCCCCGGCATCATTCACGTCGTCGCCAATACTAAGCTCCGCAGCCCGCGCTTTTTTTGTCACAGAGCTCCCGTTTTGGCTCCACCCCAGAGGCGTGGTCTCTGGTTGCCTAGAGACCGCTTCATTGAAATTGTGGCGTGGCAGGACGGAGTGTCAGAGCGGAGCGCGCAGTGGGCGGGAAAGCATCAGTGCGAAGCAGCCAATGAAGCGAGGGGGGCGGAGCCTGCAGCGGCCGAGGACAGCGGTAGCCGCTGCCGGAGGGAGGAAGCCGGACACCGGCACCGTCACATCCTGCGGGACGCAGCGCCTGCAGCCATCACCCTGACCGAGACCCCGACAGCCGGTGAGACCCCCGGCCCGTACCGACATCAAGGAGAGACCCCCGACAGACGGTGAGACCCCCGGCCCGCACAGACATCAGGGAGAGACCCCCGACAGACGGTGAGACCCCCGGCCCGCACAGACAACAGGGAGAGACCCCCGACAGACGGTGAGACCCCCGGCCTCGCACAGACATCAGGGAGAGACCCCCGACAGACGGTGAGACCCCCGGCCTCGCACAGACATCAGGGAGAGACCCCCGACAGACGGTGAGACCCCCGGCCCGCACAGACATCAGGGAGAGACCCCCGACAGACGGTGAGACCCCCGGCCTCGCACAGACATCAGGGAGAGACCCCCGACAGACGGTGAGACCCCCGGCCCGCACAGACATCAGGGAGAGACCCCCGACAGACGGTGAGACCCCCGGCCCGCACAGACAACAGGGAGAGACCCCCGACAGACGGTGAGACCCCCGGCCTCGCACAGACATCAGGGAGAGACCTCCGACAGACGGTGAGACCCCCGGCCCGCACAGACAACAGGGAGAGACCCCCGACAGACGGTGAGACCCCCGGCCTCGCACAGACATCAGGGAGAGACCCCGACAGACGGTGAGACCCCCGGCCCGCACAGACATCAGGGAGAGACCCCCGACAGACGGTGAGACCCCCGGCCTCGCACAGACATCAGGGAGAGACCCCCGACAGACGGTGAGACCCCCGGCCCGCACAGACATCAGGGAGAGACCCCCGACATCTGGGAGAGACCCCCGACAGACGGTGAGACCCCCGGCCCGCACAGACAACAGGGAGAGACCCCCGACAGACGGTGAGACCCCCGGCCTCGCACAGACATCAGGGAGAGACCCCCGACAGACGGTGAGACCCCCGGCCTCGCACAGACATCAGGGAGAGACCCCCGACAGACGGTGAGACCCCCGGCCCGTACCGACATCAAGGAGAGACCCCCGACAGACGGTGAGACCCCCGGCCCGCACAGACATCAGGGAGAGACCCCCGACAGACGGTGAGACCCCCGGCCCGCACAGACATCAGGGAGAGACCCCCGACATCTGGGAGAGACCCCCGACAGACGGTGAGACCCCCGGCCCGCACAGACATCAGGGAGAGACCCCCGACAGACGGTGAGACCCCCGGCCCGCACAGACAACAGGGAGAGACCCCCGACAGACGGTGAGACCCCCGGCCTCGCACAGACATCAGGGAGAGACCCCCGACAGACGGTGAGACCCCCGGCCCGCACAGACATCAGGGAGAGACCCCCGACAGACGGTGAGACCCCCGGCCTCGCACAGACATCAGGGAGAGACCCCCGACAGACGGTGAGACCCCCGGCCCGCACAGACATCAGGGAGAGACCCCCGACATCTGGGAGAGACCCCCGACAGACGGTGAGACCCCCGGCCCGCACAGACAACAGGGAGAGACCCCCGACAGACGGTGAGACCCCCGGCCCGCACAGACATCAGGGAGAGACCCCCGACATCTGGGAGAGACCCCCGACAGACGGTGAGACCCCCGGCCCGCACAGACATCAGGGAGAGACCCCCGACATCTGGGAGAGACCCCCGACAGACGGTGAGACCCCCGGCCCGCACAGACATCAGGGAGAGACCCCCGACATCTGGGAGAGACCCCCGGCCTGCACAGACATCAGGGAGAGACCCCCGACAGACGGTGAGACCCCCGGCCCGCACAGACATCAGGGAGAGACCCCCGACAGACGGTGAGACCCCCGGCCCGCACAGACATCAGGGAGAGACCCCCGACAGACGGTGAGACCCCCGGCCTCGCACAGACATCAGGGAGAGACCCCCGACAGACGGTGAGACCCCCGGCCCGCACAGACATCAGGGAGAGACCCCCGACATCTGGGTGAGACCCCCGGCCCGCACAGACATCAGGGAGAGACCCCCGACAGACGGTGAGACCCCCGGCCTCGCACAGACACCAGGGAGAGACCCCTGGCCCGTACAGACATCAGGGAGACCCGACCCCCGACATCAGGGAGAGACCCCCGACAGACGGTGAGACCCCCGGCCTCGCACAGACATCAGGGAGAGACCCCCGACAGACGGTGAGACCCCCGGCCCGCACAGACATCAGGGAGAGACCCCCGACATCTGGGAGAGATCCCCGACAGACGGTGAGACCCCCGGCCCGCACAGACATCAAGGAGAGACCCCCGACATCTGGGAGAGACCCCCGACAGACGGTGAGACCCCCGGCCCCGCACAGACACCAGGGAGAGACCCCCGGCCCGCAGATATCAGGGAGAGACCCCCGACAGACGGTGAGACCCCCGGCCCGCACAGACATCAGGGAGAGACCCCCGACAGACGGTGAGACCCCCGGCCCGTACAGACATCAGGGAGAGACCCCCGACAGACGGTGAGACCCCCGGCCCGTACAGACATCAGGGAGAGACCCCCGACAGACGGTGAGACCCCCGGCCCGTACAGACATCAGGGAGAGACCCCCGACATCTGGGAGAGACCCCCGGCCCGTACAGACATCAGGGAGAGACCCCCGACATCTGGGAGAGACCCCCGGCCCGTACAGACATCAGGGAGAGACCCCAGACATCAGGGAGAGACCCCCCGACAGACGGTGAGACCCCCGGCCCGTACCGACATCTGGGAGACACGACCCCCGGCCCGCACAGACATCAGGGAGAGACCCCCGACATCTGGGAGAGACCCCCGGCCCGTAGACATCAGGGAGAGACCCCCCGACAGACTGTGAGACCCCCGGCCTCGCACAGACACCAGGGAGAGACCCCCGGCCCGCACAGACATCAGGGAGAGACCCCCGACAGACGGTGAGACCCCCGGCCCGCACAGACATCAGGGAGACCCCCGACAGACGGTGAGACCCCCGGCCCGTACAGACATCAGGGAGAGACCCCCGACAGACGGTGAGACCCCCGGCCCGTACAGACATCAGGGAGAGACCCCCGACATCTGGGAGAGACCCCCGGCCCGTACAGACATCAGGGAGAGACCCCCGACATCTGGGAGAGACCCCCGGCCCGTACAGACATCAGGGAGAGACCCCCGACATCTGGGAGAGCCCCACCGACAGACGGTGAGACCCCCGGCCCGTACCGACATCTGGGAGACCCAGCCCCCCGGCCCGCACAGACATCAGGGAGAGACCCCCGACATCTGGGAGAGACCCCCGGCCCGTACAGACATCAGGGAGAGACCCCCCGACAGACGGTGAGATCCCTGGCCCGTACCGACATCTGGGAGACCCGACCCCCGGCCCGCACAGACATCAGGGAGAGACCCCCGACATCTGGGAGAGACCCCCGGACCATACTGACATCAGGGAGAGACCCCCCGACAGACTGAGACCCCCGGCCTGTACCGACATCAGCTGGGAGAGACCCCCGGCCCGTACCGACACCCTTGGGGAGAGACCCCCGGCCCGTAGAGGCATCATCTGGGAGAGACCCCCAGGCCCGTAGAGGCATCATCTGTCAGAGACCCCCGGCCCGTAGAGGCATCATCTGTGAGAGACCCCCGGCCCGTAGAGGCATCATCTGGGAGAGACCCCCCGGCCCGTAGAGGCATCATCTGGGAGAGACCCCCCGGCCCGTAGAGGCATCATCTGGGAGAGACCCCCCGGCCCGTAGAGGCATCATCTGGGAGAGACCCCCCGGCCCGTAGAGGCATCATCTGGGAGAGACCCCCCGGCCCGTACAGGCATCATCTGGGAGAGACCCCCGGCCCGTACAGACATCAGGGAAAGACCCCCGGACCGTACAGACATCAGGGAGAGACCCCGCGACAGACTGTGAGACCCCCGGCCTGTACCGACATCAGCTGGGAGAGACCCCCGGCCCGTACCGACACCCTTGGGGAGAGACCCCCGGCCCGTACCGACACCCTTGGGGAGAGACCCCCGGCCCGTAGAGGCATCATCTGGGAGAGACCCCCGGCCCGTACAGACATCATCTGGGAGAGACCCCCGGACCATACTGACATCAGGGAGAGACCCCCCGACAGACTGAGACCCCCGGCCTGTACCGACATCAGCTGGGAGAGACCCCCGGCCTGTACCGACACCCTTGGGGAGAGACCCCTGGCCCGTAGAGGCATCATCTGGGAGAGACCCCCGGCCCGTAGAGGCATCATCTGGGAGAGACCCCCGGCCCGTAGAGGCATCATCTGGGAGAGACCCCCAGGCCCGTAGAGGCATCATCTGGGAGAGACCCCCGGCCCGTAGAGGCATCATCTGGGAGAGACCCCCGGCCCGTAGAGGCATCATCTGGGAGAGACCCCCCCGGCCCGTAGAGGCATCATCTGGGAGAGACCCCCGGCCCGTAGAGGCATCATCTGGGAGAGACCCCCCCGGCCCGTAGAGGCATCATCTGGGAGAGACCCCCCCGGCCCGTAGAGGCATCATCTGGGAGAGACCCCCCCGGCCCGTAGAGGCATCATCTGGGAGAGACCCCCCGGCCCGTAGAGGCATCATCTGGGAGAGACCCCCCGGCCCGTAGAGGCATCATCTGGGAGAGACCCCCCGGCCCGTAGAGGCATCATCTGGGAGAGACCCCCCGGCCCGTAGAGGCATCATCTGGGAGAGACCCCCCGGCCCGTAGAGGCATCATCTGGGAGAGACCCCCCGGCCCGTAGAGGCATCATCTGGGAGAGACCCCCCGGCCCGTAGAGGCATCATCTGGGAGAGACCCCCCGGCCCGTAGAGGCATCATCTGGGAGAGACCCCCCCGGCCCGTAGAGGCATCATCTGGGAGAGACCCCCCGGCCCGTACAGGCATCATCTGGGAGAGACCCCCGGCCCGTACAGACATCAGGGAAAGACCCCCGGACCGTACAGACATCAGGGAGAGACCCCGCGACAGACTGTGAGACCCCCGGCCTGTACCGACATCAGCTGGGAGAGACCCCCGGCCCGTACCGACACCCTTGGGGAGAGACCCCCGGCCCGTACCGACACCCTTGGGGAGAGACCCCCGGCCCGTAGAGGCATCATCTGGGAGAGACCCCCGGCCCGTACAGACATCATCTGGGAGAGACCCCCGGCCCGTACAGGCATCATCTGGGAGAGACCCCCGGCCCGTACAGACATCAGGGAAAGACCCCCGGACCGTACAGACATCAGGGAGAGACCCCGCGACAGACTGTGAGACCCCCGGCCTGTACCGACATCAGCTGGGAGAGACCCCCGGCCCGTACCGACACCCTTGGGGAGAGACCCCCGGCCCGTAGAGGCATCATCTGGGAGAGACCCCCGGCCCGTAGAGGCATCATCTGGGAGACACCCCCCGGCCCGTACAGACATCAGCTGGGAGACACCCCCCGGCCCGTACAGACATCAGCTGGGAGACACCCCCCGGCCCGTACAGACATCAGCTGGGAGACACCCCCCGGCCCGTACAGACATCAGCTGGGAGAGACCCCCCCCCGGTCCGTACAGACATCTGCTGGGAAAGACACCCCCCCCCGGTCCGTACAGACATCAGCTGGGAGAGACCCCCCCCCCGGTCGGTACAGACATCAGCTGGGAGAGACCCCCCCGGTCCGTACAGACATCAGCTGGGAGAGACCCCCCCCGGTCCGTACAGACATCAGCTGGGAGAGACACCCCCCCCGTACAGACATCAGCTGGGAGAGACCCCCCCCGGTCCGTACAGACATCAGCTGGGAGAGACCTCCCTGGAGTTGGTGACAGACCCCGTCAGCAGGATGTGGCTGTGTGCCTCCTGACATGGGCAGAGGGTCTACGTTACGGCTGACTCTCAGGGGGCCACCCTCCCTGGTGGCAGCTGTGTATTCCTGTGATGTCAGAAAGTAGCCGGTTGCTGTTCGGTGGTCGGGGGAGGTGACGGGCGGCTGCCGGATGTCAGGACGTGTTTCCCCGTGGACGCTGCCTCCAGCCTGACGTTTGGGATTAGATGCTGGACCCTCCCTCATGTGAAGGTGTCACCTGCTGCATCTGAGAGACGTCTCACTGCCTGCTGCACTGGACAGAGAGACCCCCGCTGCACGGGACAGAGAGACCCCCGCTGCCTGCCCTAGAGACGCCTTGTGTGGGGAGACTGACGCCCGGAGATGTACCGCTGCAGCTGATCCTCTCGTGCTGTGAGCTGATGGCGTTCCTGAGCGGCCCCCGGCTGCTGGACTGGGCCGGGTCTCCCCCTCACCTGCAGTTTAATAAGTTTGTACTGACGGGCTACCGGCCTGTGGCCAGCGGAGCGGAGTGCGTGCGGAGCCTCTTCTACCTGCACAACGAGCTGGGCAACATCTACACACACGGTGGGTGATCGGATGTGGAAGTGACAAGAGTGTGTGATGCAGTGCTGCCCGACAGCTGCCAGTGTCTATTCCACTGCTATACATCACTGCTCCCATCTCACCGCACACGTGTCCCCGCGCTGCTCCAACCTCACCGCACACGTGTCCCCGCGCTGCTCCAACCTCACCGCACACGTGTCCCCGACCTGCTGCTCCAACCTCACCGCACACGTGTCCCCGACCTGCTGCTCCAACCTCACCGCACACGTGTCCCCGCGCTGCTCCAACCTCACCGCACACGTATCCCCGCGCTGCTCCAACCTCACCGCACTGCACACGTATCCCCGCGCTGCTCCAACCTCACCGCACACGTGTCCCCGCGCTGCTCCAACCTCACCGCACACGTGTCCCCGCGCTGCTCCAACCTCACCGCACACGTGTCCCCGCGCTGCTCCAACCTCACCGCACACGTGTCCCCGCGCTGCTCCAACCTCACCGCACACGTGTCCCCGCGCTGCTCCAACCTCACCGCACACGTGTCCCCGCGCTGCTCCAACCTCACCGCACACGTATCCCCGCGCTGCTCCAACCTCACCGCACACGTGTCCCCGCGCTGCTCCAACCTCACACGTGTCCCCGCGCTGCTCCAACCTCACACGTGTCCCCGCGCTGCTCCTATCTCACAGCACACGTATCCCCGCCCAGTGCCTATCTCACCGCACATGTATCCCCGCACACCTCCTATCTCACAGCACCGCACACGTATCCCCGCACTGCTCATAGAATCGTAGAGTTGGAAGGGACCTCCTGGGCCATCTGGTCCAACCCCCTGCTCAAAGCAGGATTCGCTAAATCATCCCAGTCAGATGTCTGTCCAGCCTCTGTTTGAATACTTCCATTGAAGGAGAACTCACCACCTCTCATGGCAGCCTGTTCCACTCATTGATCACTCTGTCAAAAAGTGTTTTCTAATATCTAATCTGTGTCTCCTCCCATTCAGTTTCATCCCATTGCTTCTAGTATTTTTTTCCTTGTGCAAATGAGAATAAAGTTGATCCTTCTACAATGTGACAGCCCTTTAGATATTTGTAGACAGCTATGAAGTCTCCTCTCAGTCTTCTCTTTTACAAACTAAACAATCCCAAATCCTGCAACCTTTCCTCATAAGACAGGGTTTGCAGACCGGTCACCATTCTGGTTGCTCTTTTCTGAACTTGCTCCAGTTTGTTGATGTCTTTTTTAAAATGTGGCGCCCAAAACTGGACACAATATTCAAGATGAGGTCTGACCAATGAGGAGTAGAGGGAAATAATGACTTCACGTGATCTAGACTGTTGTGAGCTCATCTGTTCCTTCATCTTTTATGTCCGAGGATCTCCCTCTTCTGGTGAAGGAAGGTAGTGAGGCTGATTACCAAACACCTGATCAGGTGGATGGTGACTAGGTAACGGGAACTTCTGACTGGATATAAGGCAGCTGACGCCCTTCTGAGTCGCTGGTGATTTCTCTGCTGGATTCTTGGAGACCAGTCTGATTCCTGCTTCCCAAAGATAAGTTTTTGCTCTATTGAACTTATTAGTTTTGGTTTTGTTTACCTTGTTTTCTCTTTTGCTCTGCTTCCAGAATATTATGAGTGCTGATATAGGGTTTGAAGTCTAGTGACTTCAGGGTCCTTTTTGCTTATCAGTTGTGTTGGTAATATTTTTTAGCAGGGTTTTCTCGGATTGCAGACAGCAGCTTTTCTATCCTGTCCTTTTTAGTTAGCTTGGGCCCCATCGTTTGCTCAACCTATCTTTCTATCTGTGTTAGTGTTTTCATCTTGCTTCACCGTCATATGTTGGGGGCTGCCTATTGCTTTGGGGTCTGCTCTGGGGCAGTCAGTTTTTCCCTTTTTCTCTCTTTAGGCTTATTTAGATCTCCGGCTGTGACGGGGTGTCTAGGATCACCGTAGGAACACTCCACGGCTACTGCTAGTTGTGTGATAGGATTAGGGGTCTGCAATCCACTAGTTTCCAACCTCTCTGTTTTTCTGGGCTGAGCTTGTGTTTTGTTTTTTTCCTCCTCGGTGACTCAGTCATAACACTAGACTGTATGCTTCTGTTAATACATCCAAGAATTGCATTTTCCTTTTTTGCTGCTTCACACTGTTGACTCATATTCAGTCTGTGATCTATTAGTATACCCAAGTCTTTTTCACATGTGCTGTCACTTAGCCCTATTCCTCCCATTCTATATATGCTTTTTTCATTTTTATTGCCCAGATGTAGTACTTTGCATTTCTCCCTGTTAAAAACCATTCTGTTAGTTGCTGCCCACTTCTCCAGTTTATTTATATCTTTTTGAATCCTCTCTCTTCTCTAGTATTAGCTATCCCTCCTAGATTTGTGTCATCAGCAAATTTAATCAGTTTACCCTCAATTCCTTCATCTAAATCGTTGATAAAGATGTTGAACAATACAGGGCCCAGGACAGAGCCCTGTGGTACCCCACTTGAGACATTCTTCCAACTGGATGTGCAGCCATTTACGACCACTCTTTGGGTCCGATCACTAAGCCAGTTATGAATCCACCTAACAGTTGCCTTGTCCATTCCATACTTAGTCATTTTTTCAATAAGGATTGTGTGAGATACTTTGTCAAATGCTTTGCTGAAGTCAAGATATACTATATCTACAGCATTTCCTTGATCCACCCAATCAGTGATTCTGTCATAGAAGGAAATTAAGTTAGTCTGACATGACTTATTAGTTACAAACCCATGCTGACTCTGTTTAATCACTTCATTCTTATCCAGGTACTGACATACATGTTGTTTAATAATTTGTTCAAAGATCTTTCCTGGTATAGAAGTCAGACTCACCGGCCTATAGTTGCCTGGGTCCACCTGCTTCCCCTTTTTGAAGATAGGAACAACATTTGCTCTTCTCCAGTCTTCTGGGACTTCTCCTGTTCTCCTATCTCACCGCACACGTATCCCCGCACAGCTCCTATCTCTCCGCACCGCAGACGTATCCCCGCGCGCTCCCCTCTCACCGCACACGTATCCCCGCGCTGCTCCCCTCTCACTGCACACGTATCCCCACACTGCTATCTCACTGCACATGTATCGCCTGCATGTGACACAGGCATCAGTACACTGCAGTGATGGTCGCGGTATGCCAGGTTGTGGGTGAGGTGAGTTCTACATTGTGGTACATGTGGAGCATCACTACCCCTGAGCCCAGCAGACCTGGCTCCATTCTGCTGCACAGAGCCTCAGGTCGGCCTCCTCGTTAGGGGCTAGTGTGTGAGGCAGGACCCCTCTAGATCTCTGCCTTCAGTCAGTGTAACGTTCTGCAGAAGTCGTAGCACAGCCAGCTGAGGGTTAACGGAGAATATAAACTCCTTAAGAGCTTTGAGGTGAGTGAGGACCCCCTGTAAGGCGCTCGGCCCTAAGCTCTTTACCACTGACCTGGATTTCAGGGCTGAACACTTACAGGTTTAGGGCGAGACGAGTGCAGAAGCTGTGCAGACACCAGCAGTGAGTCCACACAGGCCTCTGGAACGTGGGGGCCAAAGAGACCCCCTGGGTGATGACTACATGGACAGACCCCAAATACAGCCACTAGCAGGGTCTGTAGTGGTGGTCCGCATGGTGTCCAGGCCACTCACTGCCAATCTTATCATGTTCTTTAATGACACCACTGCTAATGTGGCCACCCCTATCCGTGAGATGATCACTGCTGATGGCACGACCACCCCCCATCCTTGAGACCACTGCTGATGGCACAAACATCCCACCCTCGAGGAGACCACTGCTGATGGCACGAACACCCCCATCCGCGAAGAGACCACTGCTGATGGCACGAACACCCCCATCCGCGAAGAGACCACTGCTGATGGCACGAACACCCCCATCCACGAAGAGACCACTGCTGATGGCACGAACACCCCCATCCGTGAGGAGACCACTGCTGATGGAACGAACACCCCCATCCACGACGAGACCCTTGCTGATGGCATGAACACCCCCATCCTTGAGGAGACTATTAGCACCTCCTTAAAGGAGTTTTTAAACACATGTTGCTTACGGAGGCCATTACTCAGTTGCTACAACGCCCCCGATATGTGCAGAGTGCAAGTGCATGCGGCGTCCCCCCTTTGTGTGCAGAGTGCATGCGGCGTCCCCCCTTTGTGTGCAGAGTGCATGCGGCGTCCCCCCTTTGTGTGCAGAGTGCGTGTGGCGCCCCCCCATGTGTGCAGAGTGCTTGTAAGAGTGCAGAAATGTGAAATGAGGAGGCCGAGCCAGGAGGAGCAGCAAGGTCTGTGCAGAGATGACTACAGGATCAGCCATCTCCTGCTCCTCGCCTTACTGTGGGGCCCTGAGGCAGACGATAGACCCCAGAATCCTATGTGGCACTCTCTGCACCTCAACATGGTGCACGTTACCTGCACGGCTGAAGTCGCTCGAGCTGGCGTTTCTCCCTCTGCAGACACCATGTTGTTTCCAATATCTAATTCATCTATGACATCACACATGGTGACAACCCAACCACATCATGTATAATTCACTCGCTGAATCCCAGTGGCAGAAGGTTTCGCCTCACTTTCACCATGAGATGACTGTTCCTTTAAAGGGATTATTTTGTTTTAGTTGCCTCCTACGTGCCTGTTGAGCCCAGCGCTGATTTCTGCCGGCACAGTGGTCACAGACTGCTCCTGCTGGAGACCTGACGTCATGCTAAATGCTGACCATCATGCTGATTGACAGTCGGCACCCTGCTGCCTGACTGCAGTAAATTGGTTGTCAATCATTATGATGTCGGCAGTCACACCCCACACAGCAGAGCGGAGGAGGGAGAGCTGCTCGCTGGAGGTGAAGCAGCTAAAGTGTCAGTGGGAACGATGAGCGAGACTGCTCTAAGCAGAGGCCATGTAGGAAAAGCAGCATCATGCCTGTGAGACCTAAAGCTCATAATAAAAAATAAATAACATATAGTAAACATTTTAAGTAACTTAGCAAATTTCAGTGAATGATGTTGTGGCTTTAGAAGCTTCTAGGCTGATTAACATCAAATGAGGAGTACAAGTGCCAAGATGATGGAAGAAAATTGTGCAAACTCCATTAGTCTGGTACTTCCACTAGATGAATGTACTAATCACCATGGAACACACAGCCATCATACCGTTCAGGAAGGAGACGGTCCTGTATCTAGAGGTGATCGTACTAATCACCATGGAGCACGCGGCCATCATACCGTTCAGGAAGGAGACGGTCCTGTATCTAGAGGTGATCGTAGTAATCACCATGGTGCACGCGGCCATCATACCGTTCAGGAAGGAGACGGTCCTGTATCTAGAGGTGATCGTACTAATCACCATGGAGCACACGGCCATCATACCGTTCAGGAAGGAGACGGTCCTGTATCTAGAGGTGATCGTACTAATCACCATGGTGCACGCGGCCATCATACCGTTCAGGAAGGAGACGGTCCTGTATCTAGAGGTGATCGTAGTAATCACCATGGAGCACACGGCCATCATACCGTTCAGGAAGGAGACGGTCCTGTATCTAGAGGTGATCGTACTAATCACCATGGAGCACGCGGCCATCATACCGTTCAGGAAGGAGACGGTCCTGTATCTAGAGGTGATCGTACTAATCACCATGGTGCACGCGGCCATCATACCGTTCAGGAAGGAGACGGTCCTGTATCTAGAGGTGATCGTAGTAATCACCATGGAGCACACGGCCATCATACCGTTCAGGAAGGAGACGGTCCTGTATCTAGAGGTGATCGTACTAATCACTATGGTGCACGCGGCCATAATACCGTTCAGGAAGGAGAAGGGTCCTGTATCTTGAGGTGATCGTACTAATCACCATGGAGCACACGGCCATCATACCATTCAGGAAGGAGACGTGTCCTGTATCTAGAGGAGATCGTACTAATCACCATGGAGCACACGGCCATCATACCATTCAGGAAGGAGACGTGTCCTGTATCTAAAGGTGATCGTACTAATCACCATGGAGCACGTGTGTTATGAATGAGTCACCGGAGGAGGATAAAACAAAAATACAAGCTAAGTCCAGAAAACCGGAGAGGTTGGTAGCTAGCGGATTGCAGACCCCTGATCCTATACACAACAACTAACAATAGCCGTGGGGAGTTCCTACGGTGGTCCTAGACACCTCGTTCACAGCTGGAGAACTAAATAAACCTAAAGAAAGGGGAAATCTAAACTGCCCCAGAGCAGACCCCAAAGCAATAGACAGCCCCCAACATGTATTGACGATGAAAGCACAAAGACAGGCTGAGCAAACGATGGGGCCCTCACTAACTAGATAGGACAGGAAAGAAAAGCAACTGTCTGCAATCACCCAAAAACCCTGCCAAAAATAATGTCCAACACATCTGATAGAAAAGGCCCTGAAGTCACTAGACTTCAAAATCACTATATCAGCACTCAGGTATATTCTGAAAACAGAGCAAAGAGATCAACTGATCAGAGACAAAAATGGAGTTCAGCCAGTCTCAACCAGGGCTGGCTGAACACAAACACTAAGTAAACCAGACAAAATCTCATGGAACAATAGCAGAGCAAAAACTTAGCTTTAGTAGACAGGACTAAACTGGAGCCAGAGCTCAGAGCAAAGAGGATCACCAGCAACCCAGCAGGGCGTTGGCGGCCTTATATCCACTCAGAGATTCCGGATGTCCAATCACACTCCACCTGTTCAGATGACAGGTTTTTCCCATCCAAATCAATTTCACTACCTCCTTTCACCAGCAGAGGGAGTTCATCGGACATCAAAGGTGAAGGAGAAAATGAGCTCATAACACACGACATCATACCGTTCAGGAAGGAGACAGGTCCTTTATCTAGAGGTAATCGTACTAATCACCATGGAGCATGGGTCCTGTATGTAGAGGTGATCGTAGTAATCACCATGGAGCACACAGCCATCATACAGTTCAGGGAGGAGACTGGTCCTGTATCTAGAGGTGATCGTACTAATCACCATGGAGCACGTGGACATAATACCGTTCAGGGAGGAGACTGGTCCTGAATCTAGAGGTGATCGTACGAATCACCATGGAGCATGTGGCCATCATACCGTTCAGGAAGGAGACGTGTCCTGTATCTAAAAGTGATTGTAGTAATCACCATGGAGCACGTGGCCATCTTACCGTTCAGGAAGAAGACGGGTCCTGTATCTAGAGGTGATCGTACTAATCACCATGGAGCACGTGGCCATCATACCGTTCAGGAAGGAGACGGGTCCTGTATGTAGAGGTGATCGTACTAATCACCATGGAGCACGTGGTCATCATACCGTTCAGGAAGGAGACGGGTCCTGTATGTAGAGGTGATCGTACTAATCACCATGGAGCACGTGGACATAATACCGTTCAGGGAGGAGACTGGTCCTGTATCTAGAGGTGATCGTACGAATCACCATGGAGCACGTGGCCATCATACCGTTCAGGAAGGAGACATGTCCTGTATCTAAAGGTGATCGTAGTAATCACCATGGAGCACGTGGCCATCTTACCGTTCAGGAAGGAGACGGGTCCTGTATGTAGAGGTGATCGTACTAATCACCATGGAGCACGTGGTCATCATACCGTTCAGGAAGGAGACGGGTCCTGTATCTAGAGGTGATCGTACTAATCACCATGGAGCACACGGCCATCATACCATTCAGGAAGGAGACGTGTCCTGTATCTAAAGGTGATCGGTATGATGGCCACGTGCTCCATGGTGATTACTACGATCACCTTTAGATACAGGACACGTCTCCTTCCTGAATGGTATGATGGCTGTGTGCTCCATGGTGATTACTACGTTCAGGAAGACGACTGGTCCTGTATCTAGAGGTGATCGTACTAATCACCATGGAGCACGGGTCCTGTATGTAGAGGTGATCGTAGTAATCACCATGGAGCACACGGCCATCATACCATTCAGGAAGGAAACGGGTCCTGTATCTAGAGGTGATCGAAATAATCACCCTGGAGCACACGGCCATCATAACGTTCAGGAAGGAGACAGGACCTGTATCTAGAGGTGATCGTACTAATCACCATGGAGCACACGGCCATCATACCATTCAGGAAGGAGACGGGTCCTGTATGTAGAGGTGATCGTACTAATCACCATGGAGCACGTGGCCATCATACCGTTCAGGAAGGAGACTGGTCCTTTATCTAGAGGTGATCGTACTAATCACCATGGAGCACACGGCAATCATACCATTCAGGAAGGAGACATGTCCTGTATCTAAAGGTGATCGTAGTAATCACCATGGAGCACACGGCCATCATACCGTTCAGGAAGGAGACGGGTCCTGTATCTAGGTGATCGTACTAATCACCATGGAGCACGGGTCCTGTATGTAGAGGTTATCGTACTAATCACCATGGAGCACGTGGACATCATACCGTTCAGGGAGGAGACTGGTCCTGTATCTAGAGGTGATCGTACGAATCACCATGGAGCACGTGGCCATCATACCGTTCAGGAAGGAGACAGGTCCTGTATGTAGAGGTGATCGTACTAATCACCATGGAGCACACGGCCATCATACCATTCAGGAAGGAGACGTGTCCTGTATCTAAAGGTGATCGTAGTAATCACCATGGAGCACGTGGCCATCATACCGTTCAGGAAGAAGACGGGTCCTGTATCTAGAGGTGATCATACTAATCACCATAGAGCACGTGGCCATCATACCGTTCAGGAAGGAGACGGGTCCTGTATGTAGAGGTGATCGTACTAATCACCATGGAGCACGTGGTCATCATACCGTTCAGGAAGGAGACGGGTCCTGTATCTAGAGGTGATCGTACTAATCACCATGGAGCACACGGCCATCATACCATTCAGGAAGGAGACGTGTCCTGTAAATAAAGGTGATCGATATGATGGCCACGTGCTCCATGGTGATTACTACGATCACCTTTAGATACAGAACACTTCTCCTTCCTGAATGGTATGATGGCCATGTGCTCCATGGTGATTACTACGTTCAGGAAGGAGACTGGCCCTGTATCTAGAGGTGATCGTACTAATCACCATGGAGCACGGGTCCTGTATCTAGAGGTGATCGTACTAATCACCATGGAGCACACGGCCATCATACCATTCAGGAAGGAGACGGGACCTGTATGTAGAGGTGATCGTACTAATCACCATGGAGCACGTGGCCATCATACCGTTCAGGAAGGAGACTGGTCCTGTATCTAGAGGTGATCGTACTAATCACCATGGAGCACACGGCAATCATACCATTCAGGAAGGAGACGTGTCCTGTATCTAAAGGTGATCGTAGTAATCACCATGGTGCACGCGGCCATCATACCATTCAGGAAGGAGACAGGTCCTGTATCTAGAGGTGATCGTACTATTTACCATGTAGCACACGGCCATCATACCGTTCAGGAAGGAGACGGGTCCTGTTTCTAGAGGTGATCGTACTATTCACAATGTAGCACACGGCCATCATACCGTTCAGGAAGGAGACGGGTCCTGTATCTAGAGGTGATTGGAGTAGTCATGTGAACGATAAAGTGACTGTTTCAGAGACTATAGTGCAAGCAGGGAAACATGTCTTGAGTTAATGAATAGTAATGGAGCGACATGCTTACTAGTGCTGGTTATCTGGTGCAGTGTGCCCTTCTGGATGTTGGCTCCGTGTCACTGTTAGGCTTCAGTGTTTCTGGTTAGCTCCTGTACTGACATTGAGCAGCACTTCTTGCTCTGTTGTAGGACAGAAGGTTGCTGGGAGCAATTTAGTAGCGTATCTGTTAGGAGTAGTAAGTAATACCCGAGTTTCAGGAGTCTGAATACCATAGGAGAGGGGTCAGAACACCAGCACTCCAACATCTCTGCTCACACCGTGTCATGGTGCTAGCGCGATCAGCGTATTGTGATCTCTCGAAGCAGTAAATAAGACTGTGGATCAGATGACAGCTATGATACGACGTGTTCCTGGTCGGATCATGTTGAACATGGAGTTAGATGTGAGCGCAGCTCCGCTCATCTGGCTCCTTTGTGCCAATGAGACATTGATGCAAGGGTAGCTTATACTAAGATCTTACTCCTTTCTTCTCTTTTAGGGATTCCGCTTCTTGGATTCTTGTTCTTACTCCCTTTGCAAATCCCTTGGCGCCAGCTGTCTGTCCCCTGGCTTGGTGTGGTCCATTACCTGGCCTGTGTCAGCCCCCAGATAGGCAGTGTGCTGTACCATCTCTTCATGAACCACCATGGCGGAGCACCGGTGTACCACAAGCTCCTCACTCTCGACATGTGCGGCATCTGCCTTGTCAACACTTTGGGTAAGTTTTGCCTCTCTGATAGGTGATTTTGGTTTTCTCTGTGTAAAGGTCATGTGTTCATATGCAATCACATTTTGCATGCACATTAATTTACTTTTTCTGCTCAGACCCAGTTTCTCATTTGTTTCATTGTGCATTCTGTGCATATAAGGGTGTGACCGCCCTGTTTCTGAGTTGGAAAATCCATCCTGTCTGGCCTATACTATTACTGGTGGTTCAGTCCCTCTGTCCTTGTTCACATTCACGTCACTTGACAAGTGGAAAGGTTTTAAATACAAGAGTTAGGACTGTCCCACAAGGGTTGCCGTGACGTGGCGGGATGGCTTCTACATTATTTTGATCAAAATTATGTTAACTAAATACCCTTATTATTACTATTATTACTACCTTCATGCAATTTTTGCAATATATTTTTTTACTTTTTTATTCCAGGATATTTGTTTTGTGTTTTGCTTTTGGTTTTCTCTGTGTAAAGGTCATGTGTTCATATGCAATCACATTTTGCATGCACATTAATTTACTTTTTCTGCTCAGACCCAGTTTCTCTCTGATAGGTGGTAGAGGACATAACCTTACTGCAGTCACATTATTCCACATCTTAGTAAACATGCTGGGTGGACATCTGGTACAGGGTTGTCCACACTTCGAGTTGTATGCACCACTAGTTACCATGTTGTCTCTCTTCACAGGTGCCCTGCCCATCATCTACTGCACTCTGCTCTGCCACCCTTACACGCGGAGTCTAGCCCTCCTGGCATACACCGGCTTGTCTAGTTATGTGATCTTCTGTGCAGTCAGCGCTCACAGCAACATTAGCCGTCTCTGCTCGTTCGCCTGGCAAGCTGCCTTCCGCTTCTTCTTCTTCTATCTCCGCTGGGCTGGCTTGGGCTCTGGCCATCCATCTTCACTACGCTGCTACCTCCTTATGGATAGCCTGGCTCTACTCGGAGGCATAATTAACGTTTCCAGACTTCCTGAACGTTTACGGCCTGGAAAATTTGACTATTGGTGCAACAGTCACCAAATTATGCACGTCCTGGTAGTGATCAGTATCTTATATTTGCACTGGGGTGTATCCTCCGACCTCACCTGGATTAGCAGTTACCCATGTCTGCTGGAGTAAACACTGACCAAGGTTTAGCAGCAGATGCGGCCGCACCGAGACATAGATGTAGCCTAACACAGGTGCAACCAGCAAAACCAAACTTGAAGTAGACATTTTTAGAAGATATATTTAAGGGCATAGGTATTTAATAAGTACTGTAAAGACTAATGCTCCCAGATTCTACCATATCAGTATTATGCAGGTGCAGAGCTGCAGAAGTGTCATCCAACACGGCCAACCCCAATATCTGCTGTCCTGGGGCTGGGGAGTCATGAGATGAGGCACCTGCAGGGGCCTTAGGTCTGTTACAATGACTTGCTGCAGTTCAATGGTCCTGCAGGAGCATACGCGAGGGAGGAGAGCGCACAAAAATGGAGTAAGTGGTCATTTGAGAGTCCCCACATTCAGGGACAGAGCAAAAAGGAAATCTCTCCCTGGTGACAGGTACTCAGGGGCAGACATGTCCTCCTCTGGGTCTAGATCAGCAGGGGATCTATCCTTACAGGAAAGCAGTGTTGTTAGACCCTCCCCAGTATGGCCATTCCCTTTCCTCAGTTGCCCAGGAGGAATAGTTGCCTTACACCTTCTAGATTACGGAGCCTTTAGCTGCTCCTCCTGGGATGGGCGGAGCGTACTCACAGGGCTTTGCACGAGGCCAGTATTACTAATGCAATAATAAATCTTTTATGAAAACGTGTGTGCTGTAAGAATCTACAATATTCCGATAGGCCATCCCCAACTTCTGCAGGTACTGATTAGGTAACCAGTCATTAAAAAGCAGCCACAATACATTCACTAAATCGCTGCAGAAATTAGAAACAGCCCAACGTTTGGCAACAAACAGAAGTCACCAAAATAGCTGTTAATGAAATGTCCTCCCGACCCAAGTGATGTCATCGTGTTTCGATCTTCCAGCTTCTACCTCAACAGTGAAGGCACCTGAGCAGTTTGGCATGTGGCCTTCACCGAGGGCGCGCTCTGCTCTCTGCGCAGCCATTCATGGCGCCGTCATCAGCCTCTCCCATCCAGAACACAAGGGCACATGCTTTTATAGTAATGTATGGTTCCTACATTCTCCAAGCTGCTGCAGAAAAGATTTCTACTACTCGGACGCCTCATCGAACATGGTCAAAAGGTTTCGGGGTAGAAATGATGACCGAGGAGCCTCTGCATCCACAAAACCCGAAGATCGTCCGCTGCTGTCCCGGCTAACAGACTTCACACTACACGGAGAGTCTTGGCTAATCCGGCTCACATTGGGCGTCAGAGGAAGAGATGACCTAGGAAGAACAGAAGATTAATGACTGCACAGAAGGACACCTGATAATATGCCCCAAACTGGAGCCATCCTCCCTGCATGGTTTAGACCCCATAGTGTCAGCTCCCCAGTAAGCACTGGCCGAGGGGTGGACGCTGCGGCTTTCACTAACTCGAGTCTTAGCACAACTTCTGCCACTCAAGTGTGTAGATCTAGAAGTCTTCACATTCCTCTGAAAAATCTTAGCTACATATCAATAACGAGATTTTACAAATCACATGACAGCATCACCTGAGAGAGGGTATCCGCCCCTCAATAACAGGAAGCCAACTGAATAAAGGGCCGTACTGCTCCTCCTCCGCATCAGTGGGGTTTCAGAGCAGGAGAGGCCTCCAGACAGCCATTAATACAGCCATCACCATAAACATTGCTTCACAAACACCCCTATGTAGCGCACACCAACTAATGGTAAAATGGGGCTGGCACGGGGACTCTGGAAAATCCTGTTACCAGTAAGTAACTAAGATTTTTTACCCCTTCTCCCATGACTGCACCACCTGAGAGATTTATGTAGAAAAGAGCACTTTAACCCCTTTCTGACATCCGGGATACATACATGCCGATGTCGGACTCCCTCCCTTGGATGTGAGCCCACATTTTTCCCCAAGACATGTCAGCTGTTCAAAAGAGTTGCCATGTGCCCGCCGTAGCCGTGGGTGGAATAGCGATCCACCCGTGGCTAATAACCAGTTAAATGCCGCTGTCAAACTGACAGTGGCATTTAACAAGCACTGCTGGCAATCGCACGCCGGAAATACACACACCAATGACCTGCGTTACGTGATCGCAGGTCACTGGTGTGTTGGCATGACAGCCGGAGATCTTCCAGAGACCTCTATGGTTGTCAGTGCTAGCTCGCTGTGAGTGACACCCAGTTGTCGGCGCTCATAGCAAGTGAGTAAATCTGCTATAGGTCGGGGTCACACTTGCGAGTGTGATGCGAGAAACTTGCGCGTCTCTCACATCTATACCTGAGACAGGAATGTGAGGCTGCATAGAAATACATGCACACTCCGGTTCCAAGGGCCGGGTACTGATGTGCGAGTTTCTCACATCACACTCGCAAGTATGACCCCGGCCATACTGATCATCACCTCTATGTAGCAGAGCCGATTGGGTTGCGGCAGCTACTAGTCTCCCATGAAGGCTATTGAAGCATGCCAAAAGTAAAAAGAAAAGGTTTTTAAAAATGTAAAAAAAATTATATATATATATATATATATATATATATATATATATATATATATATATATATATATATTCTAATCACCCCCTTTTTACCCCATTGAAAATAGAACAATAAAAATAAAAAGTCAAACATATACCAAATATTTGGTATCACTGCGTTTAGTATCTCCCGATAAAAAAAAAAAAAAAAAAAAAAGGATTAACTTGATTGCTAAACAGCGTAATAAGTGTAAAAACGCCAGAATTACATTATTTTGGTCGCCGTGACATTGCATTCAAATGCAGTACCGGGTGATGAAAAGATCGTATCTGCACCAAAATGGTATCATTAAGAACGTCAGTTCGGCGCGCAAAAAATAAGTCCTCACCTAACCCAAGATCAAGAAAAATGGACACGCTACAGGTCTCGGAATATAGCGCATTTATTTTTTACAAAGTTTGGAATTTTTTTCACCACTTAGATAAAAGAGAGTCTAAACATGTTCGGTGTCTGTGAACTTGTAATGACCTGGAGAATCATAATGGCAGGGCAGTGTTCGCATTTAGTGAACCTAGTAAAAAAAAGCCAAACAAAAAACAACTGTGGGATTGCACCTTTTTGGGCAATTTCACTGCACTTGAAATTTTTTTCCCATTTTCTAGTACACGAGATGGTAAAAGCAATGCTGTCGTTCAAAAGTACAACTCGCCCTGCAAAAAACAAGCTGTGACATGGCCATATTGACGGGAAAAAAAAAAAAAAGTTATGGCTCTGGGAAGAAGGGGAGCGAAAAACACAAAACCGAAGAAAGCACTGGGGGTTAAGGAGGGATCACCGCTTGTAACAGCTTTCTCCCAAAGGACAGGTCAGCAGAAGACAGATTAAGTGGATGATGTTCATAGGAGAGGACCATGTCGCTGTCTTACCTATCCTGTGGATCGATACTTCCGCCTTCCCAGCCCAGGAAGTTGCAGTGGCCCTGGTGGAATGAGCCTTCAAGTTTTCTGGAACTAGTACATTACTGGAGAAGTAGGCTAAGATCATCCATTTAGTTACGGTACCCCTTGTTACTCTGAGGCCTTGTAAGGAAACGAATAAGGATTCACTCTTCTTCCACTGTTAAGTTATCCAAATATTATTCCAGGACCCGTTTACCATCTAGGGGGTGACGCGTCTGCTCCTCTGCATTCTTAGGATTACTAATAAAAGGAGGAGAAACCACCATGGTTACTTACCAGTAGCCGTTTTTTCCGGAACCCATGACAGCAGCACCTGAGAGAGGGATCCGCCAGGACAGGAACCTACTGAGACATAAGGGGTGGCACCTCTCCCCCGCTTCAGTTGGGTTACAGAGCACTGAGAGGACTTCCCGGTTAGTTACATGTTTAATCCAACACCACAACACTCAAAAAACACCCTACTAATTGTGCACACCCATATGGTGAAAAGGGGAGGAATATACGGGTGCTGTCATGGGTTCCGGAAAAAATGGCTACCGGTAAGTAACCATGGTGGTTTTCCCTTCACCCATGACAGCACCACCTGAGAGATTTTTGGAGATTCGAACCACCTTAGGGAGGGACCACCGCTTGCAGCACCCTTCTACCGAAGGTTAAGTCAGCAGAGGAGGATAGATTCAACCTATAATGCTTAAAGAAGGTTGAAGGTGAGGCCCAGGTAGCGGCCTTACAAATCTGTTCAATCGATACCTCTGCTTTTTCGGCCCAGGAGGTCGCCACGGCTCTGGTGGAATGAGCCTTGATGCCTTCAGGAATCGGAATACCACTAGCTGTGTAGGCTACACTAATGGCCTCCCTAATCCATCTAGCAATAGTCCCTTTTGAAACCCCATAGCCTTTCCTGGCACCCTGAAAAGCTACGAATAGGGACTGGGACATCCTCCACTGGCTAGTCATAGATATGTATTCTACGAGAGCTCTCTTAACATCCAGATTATGGAACTTTTCCTCCCCCAGATTTTTTGGGTTCTCGCAGAAAGATGGAAGGACAATTTCCTGGCCCCAATGGAAATCTGATGCTACTTTGGGCAGATAAGCGGGGTCTGTTCTTAACACTACCCTATCCTGAAAGACTTGCGTATAAGGTGGATTTACTGAGAGCCTGTAAATCGCTTATCCTGCGGGCTGACGTGAGGGCCACTAACAGGATTGTTTTTAGGGTCAGAAACTTTAGGGGTAGCTGATGTAATGGCTCATACGGATCTTTTGTAAGGGCTTCTAGCACTAAGTTTAAATCCCAGGGGGCTATCCGGGGTATTGGGATAGGCCTAGCTCTATGGCAGGATTTAATAAATCTGGCTACCCACCTATTTGATGCCAATTTGCAGTTGTAGAGCGCCCCTAGTGCAGACACCTGAACTTTAAGTGTGTTCACTGCTAACCCCATCTGCAACCCCGATTGTAAGAACTCCAGGATGGCATTAATCGGGGGATCTTTTCCTAATGGCCTACCTAAGAACTGCAGGAACTTATTCCATGTTCTGCCGTAGATGTTAGTCGTCACTGGTTTCCTACTCTTTAACGGGGTGGCCACCAACCCGGGGGAGAACCCTCTATCCGTTAAAAGCGACCTTTCAAATTCCACGCCGTCAGATGGAATCCTTTGACCTGAGCGTGGAATATTGGACCTTGAGCTAGTAGGTCCGGGATTTCTGGCAGAACTCATGGATCGGAGAGGGACATCCTTCGTAGCAGAGCAAACCAGGGCCTTTTTGGCCAAAATGGAGCTATTACAATCACCCTGGCTTGATAGTTTCTGATTTTTCTGACAACTGTTGGGATCAGAGCCACTGGGGGGGGGGGGGGGGAACGCATAAGCTAGCCTGAAGTTCCACTGGATGTGCAATGAGTCCACTGCCCATGGTTTTTCTCTCGGGTTTAGAGAGCAGAACCTTTCTGTTTGCCTGTTGTGTTTGTTGGCAAAGAGGTCTATCACCGGTTTCCCCCAAAGCGGAGTTATTTTTTGAAAAATGGACCGGTTTAGCGCCCATTCCCCCTGCTTCAGGGTATTGCGACTCAGGAAGTCTGCCTCTATGTTTTCTGCCCCTTTTATATGTAAGGCTGTCAAGGAGTGTAGGTGTTCCTCTGCTCTGCTCAGAATGTCTGTCGCCGCTTTCATTAAGGAGTGTGATCTTGTCCCTCCTTGGTGGTTGATGTATGCCACTACTACCTTGTTGTCTGACATGATGTGTACATTTCGACCCTGGAGTAGCGGAATGAAGTGACTTAGGGCCTTGCTCACTGCCCACCGTTCTCTCAAGTTGGAGGATGCTTCCCTTTCTTGACGCGTCCAGGAACCCTGACCTATGATGCCCCTTAGGTGTGCCCCCCACCCCGAGGAGCTTGCATGTGTTAAGATTATATCTGACGTCTGTTTGTCCCACGGTATTCCCAAGGTCAGATTTCTCTTGTCCAGCCACCAATTGAGAGAGTCTCTGGTTTTTAAGGAAAGCTCCAGCTTTCCTTCTAAACGCCCTCTTAGCGATCTTTGTGCTGTTAGTATCTCCCACTGGAGTTGCCGGGTGTGAAACTGAGCCCACCTGACCGCCGGAATACAGGATATTAGGGTACCTAACAGGGACATTGCTCTTCTTAATGTCATACGTGGTTGGTTTTGGCCCGTCAAGGCCAGATTTTGCACCTTTTCTATTTTGGACTCTGGGAGCAGACACTCTTGCCTTTCTGAGTCTAGTATGAATCCTAGGAAAGTCTGTTTTTTTAGGGGTTGCAATTTTGATTTTTTGAAATAGACTATCCACCCTAATTCCTGCAAGGTGTTGATCACCCGGGTCAACTGCGCTGTACAGTGGTCCTCTGAGCTGCCTACTATGAGAAAATCGTCCAGGTATGGTATTATGACCGTGTCGTGAATCCGGAGAAAGGCTGTCACTTCCGCTATGACCTTGGTGAAAACTCTCGGGGCTATAGATATGCCAAACGGAAGAGCCCTGAACTGAAAGTGCCTTAGTGTGCCTTGAATATAAAGTGTTACCCTCAAGTATTTCTGGTAATCTGGGTGGATAGGGATGTGATAATACGCATCCTTTAAATCGACTACGGCCATGAAGCAATCTTGGTGTAGCAGCTTCACCGCCATAGTTACTGATTCCATCTTGAAGGTCGAGTTCCTTATCCATAGATTGAGCCGTTTGAGATTTATGATTGTCCTGAATGTTTGATCAGGTTTTTTAATCAGAAAAAGGGGTGAATAGAACCCCTTCCCTTCATGTAGGCGTGGTACCTCTGAGAGTACCCGCTTGTCTATCAGGCTCAGGATCTCTGTTTCTAAGGCCACCTGCTCTTCGGTCACCTTCCTGATGGGTGTGATGACGACCACGGATTTTGGCTGACGAATGAAGGGAATTTTCAGGCCTTCTGTTAGAATGGTTAGGATCCAGGCGTTGGAGATCTTCTCCCAAGCTTGGAAAAAGAGTGCCAATCCCCCCCCCCCACTGGAATACTGGCGTCACTGTGGCGACTTCTTTGAGGTGGAGGTGCCTCCACCAAACATAAATCCCGATTCTTTTTTTCTTTTATCCTCCCATCTTCTCCTGTCAGTGGGAGGGCGCCCCCTATTGAATCTCCCCCTCCGAAAGGGCTGTCTCCTCTGATCCATAGGGAATCTGGGGAAGCCTTTTTTCTTATCGCCTGCTTTCTCCAGTATATCGTCCAAGTTCTTGCCGAACAAGAATCGACCGTCGCAGGGGAGAGAGCATAATTTGGCCTTGGACTGAAGGTCACCCGGACAGCCCTTAAGCCATAACACGCGTCTATCAGCATTTGATAGTGACGCTGCCCTGGCTGTCATCCGCATAGAGTCCGCCGAGGTATCGGCCAAAAAAGCTGCTGCCCCGTGCAAGAGATACATCTCCGATAAGATTTTCTCTCTTGGGACCCTTGAAGCCAGCTTTTCTTCTAACTGCTGCAGCCAGATCATGAGGGAGCGTGCCGTGCAAGTGCCCGCTATCGCCGGTTTTAGTCCTGCTGTCGCTTCCCATGCATGCCTCAAATATGAGTCCGCCTTCTTGTCTAGCGGGTCTCTAAGAACCCCTGCGTCTTCCAGGGGCAGGGCCGACCTTTTGGAGGACCTGGACACTGCTGCATCTATTTTGGGGATTTTGTCCCTTATTTCTGCATCCTTATGATCAAAGGGATATCGTCTCTTAGAAGTGGATGGAAGGGCCCCCGATTTTTCGGGCTTTTTCCCCTCTTTCTCAATAAGTGCCTGGATTTTCTCGTTTACTGGAAAGGTTCGTTTTTTCCTCTCCTGAAGCCCCCCAAACATAATGTCCTCTAGGGTTTTAGCCGCCTTTTCTTCCTGTAGGCCCATTGTAGCTCTAATGGCCTTTAGGAGGGCGTCTGTGTCTTCTACGGGGAAACATGGTTTACCCCCCCCATGTCGCTGTCTGAGGAGTCTGATTTTTCCGCCTGAGATGACATTGACGCGGAATCCGAGGGGGAACTAGGGGGATCCTTCCTGTTTTTTTTCCCTTTTTTTCAATAGGGACTTAATTGAGCCTTCCATTTCTGACCTTAGGGCAGATATCAGATTGGCTGCGAAACTAGGCGCTTCCTCCGCCATAGTCCGCTGAATGCACGCAGCACAGAGATCTTTTTCCCAATCTCTTGCTAGGGGAGATTTACATATAGCACAATCCCTATTGTTCTTCTTGCTTCCCGCTTTTCTGGGCCTTTCCTACAGGGTGAAGCATACAACAGAAGCCCTAATTAACATAATGCTAACATTCAACGAAGATCACTCACCACCCGAAATCAAGGGTACCGGACTTGGAGGCTGCGTCGGGGCACGTGACCTGTGCTCTTTGGATCTTGAGGAGTCCCCCGACCTGCGGCTGGGGCGACTGCTGCTGGAATGGCTTCCATGCTTTCTGCCAGAGGGCTGAGAGGGAGGCAGGGACGCTGAACGTTCCTGCTCTGACTCCATGTTGCACCGCCGTTTGCTGCCGCCTTCTCTTTTTAAATACCGCGCCTCCGCTCAGGTGAGCGTCTCTCCCCTCCCCCCTGCGACCGCCGGCCGACCGCTTCAGAAAGCCGGCGTCGCACCCGGCGCCATTAAACCGTCGCCCTTCTCTGACGTCAGCCGGCGCACCCAGCATGCAACGCGCCGCTGACGTCAGCGGCCGGAAGAAGCCAGCGTCTCTCCCCTGCTATGGGGATCAAGATGCGGCGTGCGCGAGGGGAGGGCAGCGCGGTGGGGGCTTCCCGCAGACCCCGGGGATCCCACCGACGCCCGCACGAACCCGGAACCCCGGAGGGCCCAGGGACTGCGCATCCAGCACCCGACGGCCGGCACTGCAGGTGAGACACCTGTTCTTCCTCCGCCGGGACGGGGCTGGGTCCATCTTCTTTTCTTCGCCCATGACAGGTACCACCGACAGTGGGGTTCCTTCCAGGACAGGAACCCAACTGAAGCGGGGGAGAGGTGCCGCCCCTTACGTCTCAGTAGGTTCCTGTCCTGGCGGGGCTGTTATGGGTGAAGGGAAAAATATCTTGGCTCCTATAAAATGTAGATACTACTCCAGCAAGATATGCTGGGTCTGGTCACAATGTGACCACCTTTCCGTGATCTGTATAAACAGGTGGTTAGTCAATAAGGCCTGTAAGTCACAGACCCTGTGGGCTGATGTTAGGGCCACCAGTATTACCATCTTTATGGAGAGTATCCTGACTGGTAATCGGTCAAAGGGAGATCTCATTAATGCTTTCACAGACCAGGTTTATATCCCAAGGAGGCATTCTTGGGGCCGGTATCGGTCTAGATCCATCACATACCTTAACCTGATTACCCATCTATCAGCCGCTAGGGTATAATTATATAAGGCCCCCAGGGCCGACACTTGCACCTTAATAGCGCTAGTGGCCAAGCCCATCTCCGTACCTTTCAGAGGAAACTCCAATATGACCGTTATCAGATTCCCCTCCAGGATTGCATCAAACTAGACAAGAATTGTGCCAATGTCCTGCCGCCCATTCTACTTGTTACTGGCTTCCTGCTCTGAAGCAGGGTAGAGACTAGGCCCGGGGAGAAGCTTTTGGATTAATAGTGCCCTTTCAAATGCAGGTCTGACCTCTGAGGATGAAAAACTGGGCCCTACCTGAGGAGAGCCAGGGTATCTGAGAGGACCCATGGATTCAACATGGACATTATTCTCAGCCATGTGAACTATGGTCTCTTGGGCCAAAATGGAGCAATTGGAATTACCCTTGCTCTCTCCTTCCAAACCTTCCTCAATATTGCTGGAATCAACATTAACCCCTTTCTGACCTTGGCCCCCCGCTTTGATGTGGGCTCTGGCGGTGAGCCCGCATCAAAGCCTGGACATGTCAACTGTTTTGAACAGCTGACATGTGCCCGCAATAGGCGCGAGCTGACAGCGGCATTAACCCTTTTCTGATTGCTGACGGGATAGTACGTCAGCAGTCAGACGCCCCCCCTGCTTCGAGGTGGGCTCCGGCGGTGAGCCCACCTAAAAGCCGCGACATGTCAACTGTTAAACAGCTGACGTGCCTGAAATAGGCACGAGCAGAATCACCATCCGCCCGCGGCTATTAACTAGTTAAATCCTGCCATCAATTGCTGACAGTGGGCATTTAACTAGTGCTTCCAGCCGTCGGGCCGGAAGTGAGCTCATCGCCAACCCCCGTCACGTGATCGGGGGTCGGCGTCGCGTTGCTCTGATAACCAGAGGTCTCAGAGACCTCTATGGTTGTTGCAGGCAGATTGCTGTGAGCGCCACCCAGTGCTCATAGCAATGCAGTAAATCTGCTACATATGGGCAATATGCTCATCGCCCATATGTAGCAGAGGCGATCGAGTTGTGCATGATTCTAGCCTCCTATGGAGGCTATTGAAGCATGCCAAAAGTAAAAAAAAAAAAAAAGTGTTTAAAAATTAAAAAAAATTTTTTAAAAAACCTAAAAAGTTCAAAATCACCCCCCTTTCGCCACAATCAAAACAAAACAGTGAAAAATAAATCACACACATATTTGGTATCGCAGCGTTCAGAATCGCCCGATCTATAAAAAAAAAGGATTAACCTGATTGCTAAACGGTGTAGCGAGTAAAAAAAATTCAAAACGCCAGAATTACGTTTTTTTTGTCGCCGCGACATTGCATTAAAATCCAATAACGGGCGATCAAAAAGATCGTATCTGCACATAAGTGGTATCATTAAAAACGTCACCTCGGTCTGCAAAAAATAAGCCCTCACATGGCAATTTTGACGGAAAAATTAAAAAAAAAAAAAAAAGTTATGGCTCTGGAAAGAAGGGGAGCGAAAAACGAAAAATTGAAAAAAGCTCTGGTCATTAAGGGGTTAAAAAAGCATTTCCGGCTGCTGGGCTGGAAATATGCACATCACCGACCCCCGTCACGTGATCGGCGGTCAGTGATGCGATGTCATAACAACTCGAGGTCTCCTAGAGACCTCTATGGTTGTTGATGCCGGATTGCTATGAGCGCCACCCAGTGGTCGGCGCTCATAGCAATGCCGTAATTCTGCTACATATAGGCGATCTGCTCATCTCCTGTATGTAGCAGAGCTGATCAAGTTGTGGCAGCTTCTAGTCTCCCATGGAGGCTGTTGAAGCATGCCAAAATTAAAAAAAAGGTTTTAAAAAATATGAAAAATAAAAAAAATAAAAAAGTTTAAATCACACCCCCTTTCGCCCCAATCAAAATAAAATCATTTAAAAAAAAACAACAAACATTTGGTATCGCCGGGTTCAGAACCGCCTGACTTATCAATAAAAATAAAAGAAAAGGATTAACCCGATCACTAAACGGCATAGCGGGAAAGAAAATCAAAACGCCAGAATTACTTTTTTGGGGCGCTGTGACATTGCATTTAAGTGCAATAACGGGCGATCAAAAGATCGTATCTGCACAAAAGTGGCATAATCCCAGCAAAGAGAAAAAAGATGAACGGCAGACTGGGGCACACAAATCACCACATTAACAGACGGAGCTATTCATCTGAAGTATTGCGGTGTATATTTCAGTCAAATAACGGAGGTGCTTGCATGAAAAAACATGAATATTGCAATGTGAAACGAAAAAAGAAGGAATATGCAGCACTCACCGATATAGCTGAAAAACTGTGCGTCTTTATTTCACATGAATTCCATCAATGGATATGTGGACATGCAGAGCGTATAGAGGAATGCTGGGGAGGGAGGTGCTGGACAGCGGCCGTTTCGCGATTACTCCTGGACCCGTAGAAGCGAGTAATCGCGAAACGGCCGTTGTCCGGCACCTCCCTCCCCAGCATTCCTCTATACGTCCTGCATGTCCACATATCCATTGATGGAATTCATGTGAAATAAAGATGCACAGTTTTTCAGCCATTGGTGAGTGCTGCATATTTCTTCTTTTTTCGCTTCACAAAAGTGGCATAACCCGACCCCAGATCACAAAAAAATGGAGACGCTACGGGGCTCGGAAAATGGCACAATTTTTTTGGGTTTAATCAAAATTATTTTTTTTTATAGCAAACTTTGGAATTTTGTTTCACCACTTGGATAATAATGAGCATAGACATGTTTGGAATTTTTTTTCCTGTTTTGAGTACCCTACACTCCATTCATTACTGCCAGTAACTTTCATATTTGAGGAATAGTCGGCTTCTGACCCAGCTCCCCCCGACTATGCAGTCTCTGAGATGTGCTCTCCCATCCCTCAGGGCTTGCATCTGTCGTGATCACATCCCTGATCTGATAGGAGCAAGGGATTCCCTGTGACAGATTCTCCAATTCCAACCACCAAGTCATGGAATTGATAACTTTCCCTGGTAACCATCTTCCCCTCTAAATAGCCCTCAAGACTCTTTTCGCTTTCTAGAATGTCCTGCTGGAGTGTATCCGATCCCACTGGATGGCCGGAACACAGGAAGTCATTGTCCCTAGAAGTGACCCTGCCTTCCTTAGCCATAGCCAGTCTGGTCACTGCTGTTAGGGCTATGAACTTGTTCTTTTCCTCCGGGAGATGACAAGTCTGTTCTCCTCAGATGAGCCCTAGGAAACACTGAATCCTTAGTGGTTCCAGTTTTGACTTCTCCAAATTTAATATCCATCCTTGCTGAATCAGGCCGTTTCTGACTCGCATTAGTTAGCGATTGCGGTGTTCTATTGATCTACTGACCACCAAAAACATCGGCCAGATACGGAATGCAGATATTTCGTTCTCAGATGTGCCGTAACTTTCAGAATAATCTTCATAGATACCCTAGGGCCATAGAGAGGCCGAAGGGTAGAGCACTGTACTGAAAGTGCCGGACTCGCTGGTTTATATACAAGGCTACTCGAGAACTGTTGGTCTTTCACATGGATTTGGGACGTGGTGGTTAGCATCCAGTCTAGACAACAGTCTGGGAACAGCACTTTTATGGTCGATCTTATGGACTCCATCTTGAAGAGCCTGTAGGTCAGAAACTTGTTTAGTCTTTTCAGATTGACTATAGTCCTGAAGATACCGTTGTGTTTTTTTATCATTAGGAATAGGGGAGAATAGAATCCTTTCCCCTGCTGGTCTATCGGCACCTCCATCAGAACTTGTTTAAGCTTCGTACTTCTGTCTCCAGGGCTAATTGTTCTCCAGGACGTCTGGGGGTTACGATATCGGGAAGTTGTGCCGAGGAATAGACCTGAATTCCAGTTTTAACCCTGCCGTATTATTCCAAAAATACAAGTGCTGGATGAAATCTTCTCCAAGGCAGGCCTACGGGTGGCGTTTGATAAATTCGCTGACCTGACTGCCAACCTGACTCAGTCGGCCAAAGCGTCTGTGAGGAAGGAAGCAGTCCATTGCATTAGTGGGAGATTGGCCAAGATCTTATCTCTATAAGTGTAAAAGGCCCAGTCACACACAGCGCTCTCGCCAGCGAGATCGCTGATTTTGTGACGCGCCAGCGAGATCGCTGTGTGTGACGGGGATCTGCATCCGGCCCCCCTGCCGGGTATCACTGATCGTCCTGGACCATTTTTTGATCGCTGGTCTCCCGCTGGCCAGCACGCATCGCTGCGTGTAGCAGCGAGAGACCAGTGATCAGCGACGCTGGTTTCTAATGTAAACATCGGGTATCCAGGAGCCGCGGCTCCTGGATAACCCGATGTTTACATTAGAAACCAGCTTGCTCGCTGGTCCTGATCGCTGGAGGGGCGGTCTATGTGACAGCTCACCAGCGATCAGCCTAACGATGTCCCAGCGATCACATCCGTGTCGGATTGTTGGTGGGATCGCTGGGACATCGTTATGTGTAACGGGGCCTTTATTCTTAAGTTGATCCTTGAGTTGCTGTAACCATACTATCATAGATCTGGCCGTGCAGGTTGCAGCTATTGCTGGCTTTAATGCCCCCGCTGAAGATTCCTGTGTTTGTTTTAAATAGATCTCTGCTTTTTTTCTCCAGGGGATCCCTAAGAGAGTGCCAAGATCTTCGAAAGGCAAGGTAGACCTTTTGGAGGACTTTGCCACTGCTACATCAGTCCTAGGGGTTTTCTCCCACATGCCTGCTTTCGCCTCATCAAATGGGTACTTCCTCTTTGACGATGATGGTAGCGGACTGTATTTCTCGTGTCTTTTCCACACGTAATGAGCATTTTCATCTTCTCATGGACTGGGAATGAGCGCCTTCTTCTGCTCTAAACATGATGTCCTGAACCGTTCTAGGGGTTTTAGAGTCTGGTTTTCCCGTGCTTGTCTTGATGGCTTTTACTAACTTGTCAGTGTCTTCCGCCAGAAAACACAGTCTACCCCCTGTATCACTATCTGGGGAGGAGGAGGAGGAGACAGAAGAGGACTCTCAAACATGCCAATCCATCAGAATCAGATGCCTGCTGTTTTGGTCTCTTTTTCAACCCTCTCCTGCTTCATCAGATCTTTCAATGGAGGCTTTGATTTAAGATTATGGATTTTAAATCCACAGAAACCTGGGGGTCTCTTCAGAGATGGTCTTCTGAATACAATTAGGACATAGACTTTTTGTATATTTTGTATATATCACTGATCGTCCTGGGCCATTTTTTGATCGCTGGTCTCCCGCTGGCCAGCACGCATCGCCATCTTGGAGGAGCATCCCGAAATATAAGATGGTCACAACCTCCTTCCGGCCACCCCTCGATTTGCCGGTCAATCAATAAGATTTCATCAGGTACGCTGTGCACAGGGAGCCTCGGCAAGCCCTGTGCACGTGCTGACCTGGATCGTCGCATCATTAGTGTCCGTCCTCCTGCATCATCAGGGCACACTGGCTATTCCATCCCGCACCCTGCGCAGACCCGAGCAGCCCTGCTTTCCGGCACACTCATCACTGGGATGCGAGGGATCTTACACTAGCGCACGTGCACAGACCCGACGTCATGTTCCGGCGCACTCAGCATGGGGTACTCCTGTATCCCCGGCGTGCACAGACCTGGGACCTTACGTCAGCAGGAGACTTTTACCAAGAGGTCGCTGCCCGCATGCCGCTGCACACCCCAACCCGCTTGCCAGCAGGGGATTTCTCCAGTCTGGCAGGCAGACAGCCTCCAGACCTGGGTAAGTCCACGTACCGTGTATCCTTAAGGACAGGAAACCAAACACGGAGGAAAGGTACCACCATTTGTTTAGTAGGTTTCCTGTCCTTAATGAGCGAATACCTGCTCAGTTGATGCTGTCATGGAAGTAGGGGAAAAATGCCTGACTGTCATGTGAAGGGTGAGGGAGTATTTTCAGAAGTTTTTCCCCCTTTAATGAGACCCATAATCGGTTCAACGTAATTGAAAACCAAAACACTACTTTTTGCACCCGAAAAGATTTCAAATGGTGTGGTTATGTAAATCTGCACACCCTTACATTACAGAATATCCTGTCACCAGGTTTTTTTTTTTGCTTATAAACCTTGTCCATCGCCTTTAAATCTTGTAAATGGGATTCCTACATCTCCTCTATACCCCATTGATGCCCCTGCATACATCCAAAAAAGTGCTTCATTAATGTCCCACGCTGCATAATGGTGTGAAAGAGTGTTCACCCCCTTTCTGATTTCCTATTCTTTTGCATGTTTGTCACACAAATGTTTCTGACACATCAAACAAATGTAAATATTAGACAAAAAATAAGACAAGTAATCACAAAATGCAGTTTAGAAATGAAGGTGTCTATTATGGGGAAAGAAATCCAAACCTCCAGGGCCCTGGGTGAAAAAGTGATTGCCCCCTTAAAACTAACAACGGCTTGGGCCGCCCTTAGCAGCAACAACTGCAATCAAGCGTTGGCGATATCTGGCAATGAGTCTTTTACAACGCTCTGGAGGAATTTTGGTTGCTCATCTCTGCAGAATTGTTGTAAATCAGCCACATTGGAGGGTTTCCGAGCATGAAGGTCATGCCACAGCCTCTCAATCGGATTACGGTCAGGACTTTGTCTAGGCTACTCCAAAGTCTCAGTTTTGTTTTTCTTAAGCCAGAGGTGGACTTGCTGGTGTCCTTTGGATCATCATCCTGCTGTATAACCCGTGCGCTTAAGCTTGAGGTCACAAACAGATGGCCGGACATTCTCCTTCAGGATTTTTTGGTAGACAGCAGAATTCATTGTTCCATTTACCACAGCAAGTCTTCCAGGTCCTGAAGCAGAAAACATCCCCAGACCATCACACTGCCACCACCATATTTTACTGTTGGTATGAAGTTCCTTTTCTGATATGCTGTGTTACTTCTACACCAGATGTAATGGGACATACACCTTCCAAAAAGTTCAGTTTTCATGTCGTCATACCACAGGGTATTCTGCCCAAAGACTTGGGGAACATCAAGAGGTTTTCTGGCAAAACTGAAATGAGGGTAGAATATATGATCATTGGAAATGGGAGAAGAAATATTGTATGAACATATCATACCTTAAAATTATTTTTATTAAACAAATTAAAAAAAAAAAAATCCAGTGCAACATACAATGATAAAGTTTCCACCTGGGATACACAATGTCTTACCCCAGAATGGGTAGCACACCTCAGTAATGCTGTAGGTATGTCCTCTTAAATAAAGCCCAAAAATGGGATTATTTTCTTGTTTCCCCAATTGAAAACTACAGTGATACTGCCTGACTCTGGTGGTTGTCCACTATCAAGACAACGCCTTCTTGAACAAAATGTTTGGCCCCCATAAACTAAAGCCTATACTCACCTTCCGTGCCAGTGCCGTTCCCACAGTGTCAGCACTCACGGTCCTGGGCTCGAGTGTGGTTGTTACAATCAGCACTGGCGTCACGGTCTCCGGAAATATTAAACATGAAGATGAAGTCCAGGTACCTGTTATAATGCTATAGCATTGCTACAACAGGGCTTTAATAGGGTCAGAGAAGGATAGCCGCCAACAAGCAGGGGCACCAATCTCATTCATAGGGTGCCAAGCTCTGCAGTCAGGCCGCATCAGTGTAGGTTCCAGTTATGGAGGGCTATAATTATCCCATTTTTGGTCTTTATTTAGGAGGACGTACCTACTTCATTACTGAGGTGTGCTAGTACGTTACACTGTTTTTGTTTTTAATTTTAATGAAATTTTTTTTTAAGGGATTATATGTTCACACAAAACAGACAAGCCTTTATGACATTATTATTTATCGAGATGGTGCAGTGCACGAGAAGGGGGGGGGGGGGCTCACACTGGAACCGGCCCAACCCATTATTTATATAGCACCATTGATTCCATGGATGATGGGGAAGGAGACAGGAGGTTGGGGGTTGCAGTAGCTCTGATGGTGTTGAGGTGGCAGCGTGGTCCTGGCATGTTGTAAGCCTTTATGTTCTTATTGCTCAGCAGTGGGTTTCATCTTGCAGCTCAGCCATGCAGGCCATTATTGCCCGGTTTCTCTCTTAGGCTGGGGTCACGCTGCATTATAGCAGTCCGTTAGACGGACTGCGTTACAACGCGGCATAACGTGATTTAACGCAGTCAGTTAACGCCGCCTTTCCCTCCCATTAGCGGGCGCATCGCTAACGCATGCCATGATCGGCATGCGCTAGCAATGTGCCGTCATTCTGTGACTGAGCCTCGGACGCGAACTGCTATAGTGTTAACGCAGTCCGTCAACGCTATGCGTTGAACGGACTGATTTAACGCAGTGTGACCCTAGCCGTAAGGTGGAATCATGAACACTGACCTTAACTGAGACAAGTGAGGCCTGCAGGTCTTTGAATGTTGTTGTGGGGTCTTTTGTGACCTCTTGGATGAGTAGTCGCTGCGCTCTTGGGTTAATTTTGGTCGGCCGTCCACTACTGGGAAGGTTCACCACTGTTCCATGTTTTCGCCATTTGTGGATCAAGGCTCTCACTGTTTGCTGGAGTCCCAAAGCTTTATAACAGGGGTGGGGAACCTCAGGCCAGAGGGCCATTTTTGGCCCTCAATGACGTTTTATCAGGCCCTCGGGCAGATTCTCAGGGACCGCATTCTTGGGCAGGGAGCTGTATTTTAATTGCCACAAACTCATTCATTTCTTCTTGCTCTGTTAGCACACTCACACAGTGTTCACTAATGAACACTGAAGCGCATGCAATGAAAGATTACATCCTAACACGAGTGCAAGAGTCAGGATGTACTTTAAACACTAACGCCATAGCATGCAAACATGAAATATGAATTGCATTACTGCATTAGAAATATGAAAAAGTTGAAAAAGTTTAGCGCATTAAATGGCCAATTTACGTGACGGTAAGGCATTTCTCGTTTTCCAGGACCCTAACATAGTGCCAATCCTCACTTAGACTAAAGTCTTCATCTGTATGGGAACCTAATGTGAATCCTCTCCATAGACTGAAGTCTATATCTCTGTGGAGGGGTAGTGGCCCTGCTGTGATTAATAACGCCTGTGGCTAATAGGCGAAGTGCTCAGTCAGAAGGCTAATGAATACACATTTCAAAAAAACTGATCGTCACATCCAAGCATAAACTAAATGTGAACAGGTGCTTAACTAGAGTCACCAACTCATATACACGCAAACAAAATAGGAAGCACACTGTAGCGCCATAGCACGCAAACATGAAAAATGAATTGCATTACTGCATTAGAAATATGAAAAATTGAGAAAGTTTAGCACATAAAATGTCCAATTAATGTGTACCTGGAAGCCACGGTAAGGCATTTCTCGTTTTCCAGGGCCCTAACATAATGCCAATCGTCACTTAGGTTAGGGTCCTGGAAAACGAGATACGCCTTACTGTGGCTTCCAGGTACACATAACTTGGCCATTTTATGCGCTAAGCTTTCCCAATTTTTCATATTTCTAATGCAGTAATGCAATTCATTTTTCAGATTTCATGTTTGCATGCTATGGCGCTACAGAGTGCTGCCTATTTTGTTTGAGTGTATATGAGTTGGTGACTTTAGGTTAAGCACCTGTTCACATTTAGTTTATGCTTGGATGTGACGGTCAGTTTATAGAAATTTGTATTCATTAGCCTTCTGACTGAGCACTCCACCTCTTAGCCACAGGCGTTTTTAATCACAGCAGGGCCACCTGCTTGGATGTGACAGTCAGTTTTTTGAAATCTACTTCAATTTGTCATGCAGGTCCTCTAAGTGATTTCTTGATTGAGAGCAGGTGTGGATGGAACTAGGGAAAGTGAACTAAGCTTCCCAAAGATGTGATAAACCACTGTTAATATTTTTTTTGGAGGGGAGCAATCACTTTACCACACAGGGCCCTGTAGGTTTGGATTTCTTTTTCCCTTTATAAAGACCTTAATTTATAAACTGCATTTGGTGATTACTTGTGGTATCTTTGTCTAATATCTACATTTGTTTGGTGATCGGAAACATTTAAGTGTGACAAACATGCAAAAGAATAGGAAATCAGGAAAGGGGTGAACACTTTCACACCACTGCAAATTGTGTGGTCCGGTCTGATGGGCAAATCCAGATTGAGATCACCGCCGCCACGGTCCCTGCAAGATGAGGCCTTGTCTATCTGGATGGAAATGGATGACGTCTTTGTCAGGCACATTGTGCTTGATGCTGTGCAATGCGCAGGCTCACTTGTACAGCACCAGCAGGCACCTGGGCAGGGCTCCGATTATACTGTGCAGGAGCGAGGCATCCAGCATTGTGTGGATGATGTAGACGTGATCCACTACCATCCAGATAGAAGAGGTCGCTTTTGAAGAAACCGAGGCGGCACAGTGCACAATCAGAATTCGCTGTCAGATGGTCCCGGGACCACACAATTTACATGCAGACATTTTTATAACACTTTCTGAAGCATATAGGGGCATCTATAGCTATGTAGGCTATATAGGGGCTGTAGGAACCCCATTTACAGGATTTTAAAAGGTAATGGGCAGGGTTCATAAGTCATAAAACTAATTACAGGTTCTCTAAGACTTTTGTGCAGTCCTCTGAATTTCTGGCAGCGTTCAGTATTTTGGGTTGGGCTTTTATACCGGTGATGGGCAGACACCAGATACTGAAGGAACTTACATTTCTCTTTTCTTCATTCTTTGCATTTTGTCAATTGATAATGTCTTGCCCCTTCTGTGTGTGAAACTTCTGACTCAGCAGCATTTTCCACCCCTGCCTATAACTTTTGCACAGTGCCTTGTGCAGCCACACTTCCTCTAATCACATACATGGTGCACCTTTCTTTGCTGACCAGGAGTTTGGGCTGAGGTTACAGTATTAAGGCTTTTTCCTGCCCTTTTGGAGCACACGGCCGTTTCTAAGACTGTAGAGTCCCAAGAAACCAGTGTGGGTCATTAGGGTGATCTATGAATCCCCCTTCCTCGCAACTTCACAGATGACGAGTCACTTACCTCTGCCGCAGGTTATAATCCGGAGACAGATTGCGAGGAGTGGAGGTACTACCCAGAGACGGCCGCGACAACAAATCCGGAGAATGTCTGCTGCCAAATGAGAAATAACGGATAATTACAGGACGACTCATGCACAGAGTGCTGTAGGATCACTCTGCTGTACCGACTCATCGACCACAATGATGGCAGTGGACCGTGGCGAGCGCTGCAGCACACCTACCTCAGGGGGAACTCCTGTCCGTGGTAGGTGATATTTCTAGGGTAGCTTACAGGACTTGGTGGCACTTCAAAGACATCATCTCCAAGACTTTCATCCTCCCAGTCGCTGGAGAAGCTGCTTTCCAAGCAACGGTTTTGCGAGGGAGGAGTAGGTGGAGAGTCCAGAGTGGTGGCGCCCGACTCCTGGAGTAAAAGCAGCATCACTGGACGCCTCAGGGCATTGAAAACCACGGTCAGCAGCCAAAATAAGAACTGAGAATTGAGAACAGATCTTACAGGTGTGGTGCACAGGACAGCATTACAAGTCCTGACCAGTCACACAGCTGGCGGCTGACCACGCTATATAGGACTGCGGCACCCCTCACCTGGAATACAGCCCACAGCTTAGTGAAGGCTCCTCTAGTCACCAGGGCCACCCTCCGCCACCTCTCTGCCTTATGGATAGCTGGAAGACAGAGTAGCCAGTCTACAGTAGCCCGGCACCGATAGTCTGGGTCCAGCATCCCACACAGCACTTTTAGGAAATCTGGGGGAAGCTCTAGATTGGATAAAAGAATGAATGAGTCAGAAAGCAGGTAATATAAGGTCCTAGCGTGTCCACATCCCATACGGGCCAACAGTGGACAGGTTTGAGGACAGCACTCACCTGATGTGAACTCTGTTGGAAGGTGCCCCTGCCGCAGCTGCTGCCAGCCATCGCCACCCTTTGGGAGCTCCATGTTACAAGCCACTTCTAGCAATGTCATCCCCAGGCTGAGATACAAGGAAAGGTCCATTAGGAGCTAAAGAAACAACAAGGGGCACAGTACAGAAAGAAGAGGAGCACTCGCCTGAAAACATCGGCTGCCTTTGTAAACACCCCATCCAGAAGCTCTGGAGCCATATAACGGGGGTCTCCCTCCTGGGCCTCTGCACTCCCTTCTGCTCCATCCAGTTCCACCATTAGACCGAAGTCCCCGAGTTTGTAGACTCCAGAGTAAGAAATGAAGACGTTAGCTGGCTTGATGTCCAGGTGCAGCAGGTTGCGGTCATGCAGATGCTTAAGACCTCGGAGGAGGTCACAGGTTACAGCCCAGGTCTGCTGTGGTGGTAGCGGCTCGCCCAGGTCTTCAGCGTGCTGCTGCAGGCTGCAGACACACAACTCTGTCTGCAGGTAGAGCATCCGCTTCTCCTCCCAGGCCCGGACAAAGTGCAGGCAGTTCGGGTGCTTTCCGACACGTTCATGTTTCCTCACCTCCTGTAGCTTGCGGAGACGGTCAGACTCGCCGCGGAAAGGTGAAACCGAGCGCTTCACTGCATACATACATCCATCTTCACGACTCCGCACCTACAAGCAAAGAAATCCCCAGTGTCACCCTTGAGAAGCTGAAAACACCAACCTAAGAGAAAGACATGAAGGGTCTAGCGATTGTCCCCTTTACTGCCCCCTCTGCCCAACATTATATGCAATATTAATCTCAGCTATTTCTCATCTTAAGAGCGTCGTCTATTGTAGCGGATCGGAAAAATAGTTTTCTTCATATATTAAGTGTGGAGACTAATGGGGTTCAGTGTCAGAGCAGAGGGAACCACACCCTCCAAACTGCATACAGAGTTATTTCCATTGACTCTATATGTCTTGGCATTCACAGAATGCTGCTGGGCTTTTTTATACAAATTTTGCAGTCACTACAGCTTGCACTTATTCACCCTTGGGAGGTGCTGGTCAGTATTTTTTCGTACAGCAAATTTGGAGGGTGTGGCGGCTCCCTCTGCTCCGACACTGCACTCCCCCATTGACCTGCAGGTGTTCTTAAACAAGTCTACTTGCCCATTCAAATTGTAGGCTTGCAGCCCAAAAGAGACAAGTTTGTCCATTGTCATATCCATATACCTAATTTGGACGTGTCCGTGTGTCTGTGCACAATGAGTCATCCACAGCCCAACCGTCTGTCTGGGTGCAATGAGTCATCCACAGCTCAACAGTAACTTAGGTATCCATAGTTACTACCACTAGCAGCTAACTGACTATATGTGTGGGCGTAACCATGGATACCTATGTACTGTAAGGCCCTGTATAGGAGTTAAGTGACATCTAATAAGGGGAGGAGCTCTCCCTGGTGACGAGTTAAGGCATAAGCCTTTTTTGAACGTTAGCCTGGGAGGCAACACTGGGAGGCAACATTGCAAAGATGGATCAAATTGATCACGCTGCTGCACGTAGAGAAGTGAATCGCATACGGATGCATACCCTGCGTCTTAATGAAACAGAAGACTAACGAAATTGTCGAAGAACTGCTGATGTGCAGCCCGACAAGAGGGCGGCCAGAGCAAAAGAAACGAAGGAAGTAACTGAATCACTTAGAACATCTAATGCTGCACGACAACGAGCAACACGCAATGCACAAAGTGACAATCAAATTTCACAAAGACGAGAACAAGATAGAAGACGTGTCCAAAATGCAAGAGCCACTCAACGGCAGCAAGTTACATTTGCCGCTAGAGGGCTTCCTTATCAAATTGATGAGACACGTATTGAAGAGCACTCTGCTGACATTTCGACGTCAGTTCTGCCAATCTAAAAATGTCAAAGACGAAATAGCGCAGGACAAAACATTCCCTTGCTGCTGCAAGAGAGGGCGCATCCAATTACGTCCCATTCGTATGGATGATCAATTAGTCAAGTTGATGAAAGGAGAGCAACAGCACTCCAAGAACTTTATGGCTAATATAAGGCAATACAATAACTCTCTGGCTTTGGCATCAATAGGAGCACAAGTAGCGCCACCTCCTGGGCATGGTCCATACTGTTTCCGAATTCATGGACAAATTTACCACAGAACTGCCCCACTGCATCCCGCTGTGGGTAGTACTCCCAAGTACACCCAGATTTATATCTTGGACAGTGAAGAAGCATTAAGTACAAGAAGTCAAGCAAATAAAAAGTGCCTCCCAGCACTGCTGTCATCTCTTGGGAGAGAAAATGAAAGCAATTAACCCACTCGCAAGAGCCTTCACAATGATGAGGGAATTTGGAAGAGAGAAAGAGAGGATTGCTGATTTAGAAAATCGCGATCCACTCGAAATAACAATGTCAATTATAAAGGACTACAATGATGACCAGAGGCGCTACAATGCACCAAGGTTCGTAATCCCAGTGTGCGCCCGAAGGGCGAGCAATCACTCGTATGTGACCTATATGTAACGTCAGCGCGGTGGGAAATTTTCCCAAGACACTCGTGCTGATGTCAGAAAGGTGACGCGAGTTCATTGGCTGTGAACTCCCAGGACCTCTCTGACAGCACCACGAGCAGAACTTCCTCACACTCGCGGTGCCGTCAGATAGGGAATAGGAGTTCACAGGGAGACACACTCTTTCCCCCTATGCTTACTGACCACCACATTTTTTGCTCTTGATTTCTTTCAGTGTTTCTTAGAGCCAGAAAGTCACCATTTGAATTGACTTTAGTTTTGTGCCATGTCTGTGATCTGCTTTTTTCCTACAAAATTAAACAACTATTGACCATCCTCCAAGGCTGGGGATTCCAGAATTTTTGCCAGGGGTTGTACTAGCAAGTAAAGTAGAAATCAGATTGGTTGAGAATCCCTTACCTTCTAGCACCAACCTTTCAAGTTCCAGGCTGTTAAGTGCAGCCCAGTCACCTGAGGATGAAGCACTGGCCCATGAGCTAGAGTGACTGGGATCTCTGGAAGGACCCAAGGATCCATGACAGACATACTGGGCCAAAAGAGAGTTATCAGTATTACTCTTACCCTGTCCTGCCCGATTTTCCTAAGGACTGCTGGTATCAGACAGACTGGGGAAAGGCATATGCTAGGGAAAACCCCCATCTGATTCGGAGGGCATCAACTACCTAGGGATTCTCTCTCTCGGATTTGGGGAACAGAACTTTTCCACTTTGGTGTTCTGTCGGGTGGCAAAAGGTCGATCTTGGGCTCCCCCCCCCTCACTTGTTCACCAATTGTCTGAATATTGTTGCCTTGAGGGACCACTCGCACTGCAGAAGTGACCTGTGGCTCAGAAAGTCCGCTGTTACATTGTCCATCCCTTTGATATGGAGGGCACAGTGATAAGATATTGCTCTCTGCCAGACTGAAGATTTGTTTGGTTACATGCATTAAAGCCCCCGTCAGACATATCGATCTCGCTAGCGACATCACTGCTGGGTCACAAGTTTTGTGACGCAACAGCGATCTCACCAGCGAGATCGCTGTGTGTGACACTGACCAGCTACCGGCCCCCCTGCCGGTTATCGCCGGTCGTCCTGGAATGGCCAGGACATTTTTTTGATCGCTGGTCTCCCGCTGGCCAGCACGCATCACTGCGTGGCAGGCGGGAGACCAGCGATCAGCGCGCTGGTAACTAAGGTACACGTCGAGTTTCTAAGCGGTGTGCAGCGCTTAGAAACCCAATGTGTACCTTAGTTACCAGCGCGCTGGTGCAGGGAGCTCGTAACCAAGGTACACATCGGGTTTCTAAGTGCCGCGCACTGCTTAGAAACCAGATGTGCACCTTAGTTACCAGCTCCCTGCATCAGCGCACTGGTAACTAAGATAAACCGCGGGTAACTAAGCGACGTGCGTCGCATGTAACCCTCCTGTTGCTGGTGCAACCGCAACCGCGGGTAACTAAGCGACGTGCGTCGCATGTAACCCTCCTGTTGCTGGTGAAGCTGCCTGTTTGGCAACTCACCAGCGATCATGTAGCGACACCAGCGATCCTGACAAGGTCATATCGTTGTGGGATCGCTGGTGCGTCGCTATGTGTGATGGGACCCTAAGGCTTGGGACCATGTCCCCCCTTGATTATTTAGATATGCCACCATGACCTGTTTGTCCGGCAGTATCCTCACATGATGACCTTACAGGAATGGTAGAAGAGTCTGTAATGCATTATCTACTGCACGAAGTTCCAGCATATTCGAGGAGGCCTCCTTCTCTCTCAGTGACCATGTCCCCTGGACCAGGTGACTGTCCAGATTTACTCCCCACCCCCTGGGACTGGCATCTGTGGCAACTACTCTGGAGATGTGAGGAAACCACAGGACCCCCTCCTGATGGAATTTTAAGCCCAACCACCAGTGAAGAGAATGTATGACCTCCTGTGGTAGTGGTGTCAGTGTACTGTCCAGATGCCCCAGCAATGAACGCTGGCTTTCGAGGATGAACCTCTGCAAATATCTCGAGTGGATCTGGGTCCATTTCACTGCCGGGATACATGAGGTTGGGGAGCCCAGGAGGGACATAGCACTTCTGAGGTCTTTACTGAATTTTGTATTGACCTGGAGATGAGACTGAACAATTTCTCTTTCTTTTGCTCTGGCAGACGACATTCCTGCAGGTGAGAGTCGAGCAAGAGTCCTAAAAAGACCTGAGTATTCTGGACACAACCTTGATTTTTCCAGGTTTAAACACCATCCTAAGTTTTTTAAGATGTTACTGTGTCCTCCACCTGACTGTGGCTATGAGTGAAGGAATGGCCTACTATTAGGAAATCGTCCAAGTATGGGATGACTAGTCTGCTCCTGTTAGGTGGGCCATAAAATCCGCTATGAGGTTTGTGAAAACCGGAGAAGCCACTGCCAGGCCAAAGGGGAGAGTCCTGTACTGGAGGTGTCTTACAGTGCCTCCCATCGATACCGCTACTCTGAGAAATTTCCTGAACGCTGCGTGTATTGGCACGCGATAATATGCATCCTTTAGGCCAAGAACGGCCATATAGCAGCTGAATTGCCGACTTTATAGACTCCATCTTGAACTTCAGGATCTTCAAAAACTTGGTTCAGGCCCCTTAAGTTGAAGATCATTCTGTAGGAGTCATCCGGCTTCTTTATTAGGAACAGGGGAGAATAGAACCCTTCCTCCTCTGGTACATACTGCAGGACATTCTTTCCCAGGAGGCATAGAACTTAAGTTTAAAGCGCTATCTTTTCTGATACAGACGCTCGTGGGGCCGTAATGATGAATCTGTCCGTGGGATATCTCCCAAACTCCAGTCTCAACCCTGCCCCCACCAGGTTGAGAATCCAGGGACTGGATGATATCCTCTCCCAGGCTGGAAGGAAGAGGGAGAGCCTTCCTCCCACCTGGATTAGAGTCATTTGGAGAACTTACATTCTCTTCGGGAAAAGGTACCGAACAGGAACCCTTGGGAAATTTTCTGTCCGTTGTCGCGTCTCCTTTGTTCCATGGACCCTCTCCTTTTATCGTACCTTCTCCTCCAAAAGGACTGCTTAAAGGAAGGGAAGGCAGGTTTAGGGAACCCCTTTTTCATATCAGCTGTTTTTTCCAGAAGGTCATCTAAAGCCTGGCCAAATAAATACGTTCCTTTGCAGGGAAGGGAACATAACTTTGCTTTTGCCCGAGCATCTCCTGGGCAGCTTTTTAACTAGACCACCTCCGGCCTGCATTGGATAATGCAGCTGATCTTGCAGCCAACCTGGCTGAGTCGGCTGACACATCTGCCAGGAAGGCTGCTGCACCCTTGATCATTGGGAGTGTGGTTTTAATGGCATCACTGGAAGAATCCTCATCCAGCTCGCCTTCCAATGTGCTCAGCCAGACCATAAGAGACCTTGCTGCACAAGTCGCTGCGATGGCCCGTCTTAATGCCCCTGCTGACGACTCCCATGTTGCCTTGAGAAAGGTATCCGCTTTCCTATCCAGAGGGTTTTTAGCAATCAGGAGTCCTCAAAAAGAAGGGACAAACTTTTTGAGGCCTTAGATATGGCCATATGTAACTTGGAAGCTTTACCTCAGGATGAAGGTGCCTCATCTTCAAAGGGGTACTTCCTTTCAAAGGAGGATGGGCTGGGGACCTTTATTATTTGGCTTCTCCCACTCTCTAGTGATGAGACTCTGCAGTTGGTCATTCATGGGAAAACGTTTTTGGTTTTTTTCTTATCCAAGGTACCAAACAATGTCCTGGACAGATCTTTTAGGCTTCCGGTCCACCAGCACCTCAGTAACATAGCACGGCCAAAAAAGCCATGTGTCCATCCAGTTCAGACAATATTCCGTCAGAATAAATCCCCAGATCTACGTCCTTCTAAAGAACCTAACAATAACTGTAAGATGCAAAATTGTTACGCTCCAGGAAGACATCCAGGCCTCTCTTGACGACTGAGTTCGCCATCACCACCTCCTCAGGCAGGGAATTCCAGATTCTCACTGCCCTAACAGTAAAGAATCCTCTTCTATGTTGGTGGAGAAACCTTCTCTCCTCCAGACACAGAGAATGCCCCCTTGTGACCGTCACCTTCCTTGGTATAAACAGATCCTCGGAGAGATATTTGTATTGTCCCCTTATATACTTATACATGGTTATTAGATCGCCCCTCAGTCGTCTTTTTCCCAGACTATATAATCCTAATTTTGCTAATCTCTCTGGGTATTGTAGTTCCCCCATCCCCTTTATTAATCTTGTTGCCCTCCTTTGTACCCGCTCTAGTTCCATTATATCCTTCCTGAGCACCGGTGCCCAAAACTGTACACAGTCCTCCATGTGCGGTCTAACCAGGGATTATCATGGACCTGACTTCCCTAATTTGTCCACCTCTTCCAGGGGGAAGCAGTAACTTGAGCCAGGGCTGTGGAGTCGGTAAGCCAAACCTGCGACTCCGACTACTCAATTTCCCTTCCACCGACTCCGACTCCCACATATATTGCTTATATTTAAGTGAAAAATTTATTGTAGTACAATGAACATCAGACATTTAATAATTTTTATGATACAATAATCAAGATATTTAGATAGAACATAATATATATTTATTGGAATACAACTTTAGAACACAAAAAACTAATACATTGTAAATCTGTAATACACTGTATAATATCGATTACATATATACAGTACATATATATATTTAAAACACTATGTAATAAACTATATAAGTGGCAAAAAAGAGTTTTCAACAAAAACATACTAAATAACATTTGTGCAGTCTATGAATTTGTTCTGAGAAATAGAATTGCCTCCATCAGATCCTCCTTCATAGATGACCTCACATCTGACCTAATAATGTTAAGGCCAGAGAACAACCTCTCTACAGTAACTTGGGTTGGAGGTAAAGTCGTAACCACATGGGAACATCTCTAACAGTTTCCGGGTATAAAGGAATTGCCTCCTGCACAGTCAGTTTTGATGAACGGTTGAATTTTTTTTTTCTTTGAGAGCAAGTGAAACATTTTGCTGACATATGGTCAATCTGCTGCTATAGGAGACGGAGTGAAATCTTTTTCCTTGCAGCAACGCTTTGCCTGCTCCATATCATCCAAATACTTGTCAAAGTCAAACTCCTCATCTGATGAGGATGAAGATATGGCAGCAGTAGCACTGTCAGGACCCGAGTCCTCTTGCGCCTGGCAGTCCTCCTGTAGGCCACTCTTCCTAACTGCTACCTCAGTCAGAGCTCCTTTTCCTTTAGTAAGCTGTTGATCATCAAGCAATATACGATGACTTGGGTCCACATAAACAGCTGCCAGAAAAATTTTATTTTCCAATAGCTGTGCCTCTCTCAGTTTCATTGAATTAAATCTCCTCTTTGGGACAGGCAAAATAGCAAGTTCTTCCACTCACTTATGAAAATGCCAGGAGTTAAATCCTCAGCTTGTAATTTTTTAGTCATGGTAAATAGGCGATTAAGCAATTCCTTCAATTCAGCCACCTGTGTCCATTGACCTTCATTTAAGGTTACCTGAGGGTTCGCCATATCTATAAGAAACGGTTTTAGCCAGGATCAAAACTAGGGGGGCAGAACCTCATACTGTTCTGCAGAATCTCATACTGCACACCCCTAAACTTGAAAATAAAGCCTACACCTTAAGATGTGGTGAATGCAGTCTATTTATTCCAACTATCAATTGATGTGTTACTGAAGACGAGCAATGCCTGTCCTGGGTGTCCTTTTGGGCAGCTATGAGGTGTATCTGACTGGTGCTTTAAAAAAAAAAAAATAAAAAAAAAAAAAGAAGGAGTGTTAAGGGCATGTCACACTAGGAGATATCGCTAGCAATATCGCTATATCTAGTGACATTATAGCGATATCGCTGTGTCTGATACTTACCTATGACCGGCTCCCCCGCTGGTTATCGCTGATCGCACGAGAACGTTCAGGACTGTTTCTCGTCGGTCACTTCCTGCGGCGCTTCCTGCTGTGAGGACGAGCGACGCGTGGAGCCGGGCGGGAGGACGCAGGATCGCCTGGTGTGACAGGTAAGTAGCGATCCCCGTCCCCTACAATGTCGCTAGTGAGATCTGCCTGTGTGGCAGCTCACTAGCGACCACTTAGCGATGTACCAGCGATCCTGACCGCGTCATATCGCTGGTCGGGATCGCTGGTACATCGCTAAGTGTGACAGTACCTTTAGTCTGTGTGCTACCCGGCTTTCATTCTTTTTTGGTACAGATAAGATATGGATAAATGGATAGAGCAGATTTCTAATCTGCTTTTGCAAACATCTATAAGCTCAAAAACCTTTCAGGTGATGCGGTTTTTTAAAAAGCTGATCGGCTTTTGCTGCTGAAAAACGTATCCTCAAAAAACGCAGGAAAAACGCTGTGTGTGAATGTAGCCTTAGATCAAGAATAGAACAGTCATTTATAGGACATTTCATAACTTTCCCAAATTCCTATGAAAAAATATTCAGCACATCCTGCATTGAATTACTGTACCCAATTTATTATATATTTTAGGAGTCGGAGTCGGTCCATTTTATACAGACTCCAACTCCACAGCCCTGACTTGAGCCTGAGTCACTTTCCGACGAGGAAGAATCCGAAGTGTTCTGCAGAACCCCCTCGTCAGATGACATTGATGGTGAAGGAGATACAGTTGTGGCCAAAAGTATTGACACCCCTGCAGTTCTGTCAGATAATACTCAGTTTCTTCCTGAAAATGATTGCAAACACAAATTCTTTGGTATTATTATCTTCATTTGTCTTAAATGAAAAAACACAAAAGAGAATGAAGCAAAACATTGATCATGTCACACAAAACTCCAAAAATGGGCCAGACAAAAGTATTGGCACCCTCAGCCTAATACTTGGTTGCACAACCTTTAGCCAAAATAACTGCGACCAACCGCTTCCGGTAACCATCAATGAGTTTCTTACAATGCTCTGCTGGAATTTTAGACCATTCTTCTTTGGCAAACTGCTCCAGGTCCCTGATATTTGAAGGGTGCCTTCTCCAAACTGCCATTTTTAGATCTCTCCACAGGTGTTCTATGGGATTCAGGTCTGGACTCATTGCTGGCCACCTTAGATGTCTCCAGTGCTTTCTATCAAACCATTTTCTAGTTCTTTTTGAAGTGTGTTTTGGGTCATTGTCCTGCTGGAAGACCCATGACCTCTGAGGGAGACCCAGCTTTCTCACACTGGGCCCTACATTATGCTGCAAAATTTGTTGGTAGTCTTCAGACTTCATAATGCCATGCACACGGTCAAGCAGTCCAGTGCCAGAGGCAGCAAAGCAACCCCAAAACATCAGGGAACCTGCACCATGTTTGACTGTAGGGACGGTGTTCTTTTCTTTGAATGCCTTTTTTTTTCTCCTGTAAACTCTATGTTGATGCATTTGCCCAAAAAGCTCTACTTTTGTCTCATCTGACCAGAGAACATTCTTCCAAAACGTTTTAGGCTTTTTCAGGTAAGTTTTGGCAAACTCCAGCCTGGCTTTTTTATGTCTCGGGGTAAGAAGTGGGGTCTTCCTGGGTCTCCTACCATACAGTCCCTTTTCATTCAGATGCCGACGGATAGTACGGGTTGACACTGTTGTACCCTCGGACTGCAGGCAGCTTGAACTTGTTTGGATGTTAGTCGAGGTTCTTTATCCAACATCCGCACAATCTTGCGTTGAAATCTCTTGTCAATTTTTCTTTTCCGGCCACATCTAGGGAGGTTAGCCACAGTGCCATGGGCTTTACACTTCTTGATGACACTGCGCACGGTAGACACAGGAACATTCAGGTCTTTGGAGATGGACTTGTAGCCTTGAGATTGCTCATGCTTCCTCACAATTTGGTTTCTCAAGTCCTCAGACAGTTCTTTGGTCTTTTTCTTTTCTCCATGCTCAATGTGGTACACACAAGGACACAGGACAGAGGTTGAGTCAACTTTAATCCATGTCAACTGGCTGCAAGTGTGATTTAGTTATTGCCAACACCTGTTAGGTGCCACAGGTAAGTTACAGGTGCTGTTAATTACACAAATTAGAGAAGCATCACATGATTTTTCCAACAGTGCCAATACTTTTGTCCACCCTCTTTTTTATGTTTGGTGTGGAATTATATCCAATTTGGCTTTAGGACAATTCTTTTTGTGTTTTTCATTTAAGACAAATTAAATGAAGATAAAAATAACAAAGAATTTGTGTTTGCAATCATTTTCTGGAAGAAACTGAGTATTATCTGACAGAATTGCAGGGGTGTCAATACTTTTAGCCACAACTGTACCTCGGATCTATCCCCTTTTGATGTTTCCCCTGAACGGAACCAGGAGCTTAATGAATTCTCCACCTTGGCTCTGATAAGAGTACTCAGAGTGGTAGAGAAATCAGGGGTCTCATTAGTCACTCTGTCATTAATACACGGCTAGCATAATTTATTGGGCCATGCACTGTCCAGAACCTGCCCACATAAAGCACAAACTATGCCTTGACTTCCCCGTACACTTTCTAGGGGGCTCCTAAGAGAAAGCCATAGAAAAAGGGAAGAAAAAAAAAAAAAAAAAAAAAAGAGGCAGAGAGAGAGAGAGAAAAGAGACCTGCATTAACAAATGGCACTCTCGTAGCTCACTCACCACTCCAACAAATAAAGGGTACCGGAACGGCAGACAGGATGTCATCCAAAGGGTCTCATTAGGGACCGTGGAACCTTTCATCCTGGAGGAGTTGCACCGACTCGTCCTGGAATCCTTGGACCTATGTGCGGGACTCCCATCCGGGTGAGGCTGGCGTCGGGGGTTGCTGCGGCTGCTCCAGTTCCCCATGCTGCTGCTGTAAACTCTGCTGCTGCTGTGGAGAGGGCTGCTGTGCCTCCATTGCTGCACCGATGCCTCTACCTGGACGGCGATACTCCCTTAAGAAGTTTGCTCACAGGGGATCTGCCGGCGTCTCCTGCAGCTTCCGGTACTGCCCCCCGGCTTTCCCCGGGTACAGAGGTCCAAGCCGCATCATCAGAGCGCGACTTCCCGTTTCCAGCCGCTCTCTGACAACGCACCGGGACGCAGGGCTGACGGCCACCATGTGGTGATGGCACCGCAGAATCCTGCCCGCTCAACCGAGACCCTATCGGGCCCCCCCACAGCGCTTCCAGGAGCATTGTAGCCGGCCGAAGTAAAGACAGTGCCCTGCCGCCGCCTAGCCCAGGCATGGGACATTTTTTTTGCCCCTATCTGTGCCGCTATACAGGTAAAGGCAACCACTGATGCGGAGAGAGGAGCCACCCATTTTATCTTAAAGGTTCCCTGTCCTTGTGGGGCGGATCCCCCTCTCGTTGATGCTGTCATGGGTGATAGGAAAAGAACGTAAAATTCCAGGGGTCCTCAAACTGCGGCCCGCCGAGGACATTAACCGACCCCTCAGCTTGTCTGACATTAAACTTCACTACAGTTCAATGCCGCCGGGCCCTGTAATCGTAGGCGGAATGACGAGGTGGTGAGGAAAGGTGATGAGCTGCCACTCCGGAAGACTAGCGGCCCTCCGTATGCAGCACAGACTATGTGACTGTCACCATGCCGCCTGCGCGGCCTGATGACATCACGCGCAGCAAAGATGATGTGATTGTCACCATGTCGCCTGCGCGGCCTGATGACATCACGCTGCCTGTGCCAGAACACAGTCAAGCAGGCGCCTCTTCAGAGCAGTGGGGGGCATAAGGGAGTACTGTGGTTTTTTTTGTTGTTTATTTTTAACGCCGGATCCAGTCCATAATAATAATAATCTTTATTTTTATATAGCGCTAACATATTCCGCAGCGCTTTACAGTTTGCACACATCATCATCACTGGCCCCGATGGGGCTCACAATCTAAATTCCCTATTAGTATGTCTTTAGAATGTGGGAGGAAACCGGAGTACCCGGAGGAAACCCACGCAAACAAGGGGAGAACATACAAACTCCTTGCAGACGTTGTCCTTGGTGGGATTCGAACCCAGGCTGCAGCGCTAACCACTGAGCCACTGTGCCGCCCATCATGCCTACTGGGGACCTGTGCTGCCTATTGGGGACATTTACCTGCCTACTGGGGACTGTCGCATCACACCAGTCTGAGCCTAAGATAAAAGCAGAGTTCCATCAATATGGGCACAGGTGAGGCTGAAGTGATATGGACTGGCAAGGCTCCACTGATGGCCGCTGCAGCTCAGGCTCCACTGATGGCCGCTGCAGCCCAGGCTCCACTGATGGCCGCTGCAGCTCAGGCTCCACTGATGGCCGCTGCAGCCCAGGCTCCACTGATGGCCGCTGCAGCCCAGGCTCCACTGATGGCCGCTGCAGCCCAGGCTCCACTGATGGCCGCTGCAGCCCAGGCTCCACTGATGGCCGCTGCAGCCCAGGCTCCACTGATGGCCGCTGCAGCCCAGGCTCCACTGATGGCCGCTGCAGCCCAGGCTCCACTGATGGCCGCTGCAGCCCAGGCTCCACTGATGGCCGCTGCAGTATGTGTCTCTGTGTGGGCAATTTTATTGCTGGTGTATTGTTTTTGTAACGCTGTATATACAGGGTGGTCCAAAAGTAGGTGGACAGTATGTGTAATAGGGTAATGAAACACTTCCTAATAAATGGATTGGCCGGCACATTCACAAGACTTGACCCCAATGGATTTTTCCTTTTGGAGAGTACTCAAGGACAAAGTTTATAGTCGAAAACCAAGCAGTGTCAGTGATTTGAAAAAATTACATAAGAGATGCATTTTAAGAAATTAATACCCAGAGAAACTTGTGCAAAAATGTTTGTCAAAGCGTAAGAGGCACAAAGCTGAGCAAATTGTGATGGAGAACAGAGTGAGCCCCTGCGCTGATAAAATGTAAGGGCTTTGGTATTATTGTTCAGAAAAAAATTTAATTGTCAATGTTATACTTGTGTTAGTTAGTATAATTTTATATACAAATCAAAATAAATATTTTCTGTGCACCTACTTTTGGACCACCCTGTATATTGGTATTTTACTAATAGCAATTTGGAATCCCTAGGAAACAATGATATCAAGCAAGAGAAAAAATTGACTCGGAGTGTAGGATATTCAAAGAACACATTGAAATATCGGTAAGTTTGTGGATTTAATTTTACTTGCCACGTCACGGCAAACCTTGTAATGGGTGCTAACCGAGCGAAGCCGTGCGCCGACCACCACAGCAGCGGCCATGCACCGACAGAGCAGGCGGCCCGGTGTCTCAAGACCGCACCGCTCCACCAGCACAAAACCACAGCAACAATGGCCGCCACACAGCACCAAGTGTAAGGAGTCCCCATCGCCCCCACGGTTGTGTGCTGGTTGAGCAGCATGGTCTGGAGATACCGGACTTCATGCAGTCTGATCAGAATGTTACAATAAGAACCTGATGTTCAGTTATAGACATTTTTGCCTGGCGGCATTAGATCATTGTATGATTTTTGGAGGTGCTGTCCCCTCTCTTTTTTTGAGCATATTGCCATTATTAATATGTTTCTGAGATCGCAGGAGAAGCACGAGTTCTTTACAAAACGTATATTGGAGACGGGGACAGGAAAACATGTAGTGGAAATTTATATGTGAATCCGTATGAAGATGACGCTACTGTTGTGAAAAAAGAATGCGTTGGAAACGTACAAGAAATATCAGCCATGTAACTTCACTATGTAAAAGAAATAAAGGTATCGGTGGAGAAGGTGCCGGAAAGTTACCAGATACAGATATTGGTGAAGTCACGAAGTATTCAGCTTGGCTAGTCACAGAAAAGCAGACTCCATGGAGGAAACGAACAAAGAATTATGGGCCCTGGACTATCAGAAAAGTTCTATTGATGATAAACCGCGACATGACAACTGTCCACCCGGCAAAGAGAGATGGAGCAAGTGGCGTAAGCCAAAGTTAGACTTGCAACCTTGCATCCCGATAAACTCCTAACTGCAAAGGTATTGGAGGTAATGAAGCCAATTTATGACGAGCGGTCACTAGACAATTTCCTGGAACGCTGTGTTGGAGCAGAAACGCAAGACAAGTAATCACTCAACTAAGTGATGGACGTGATGGGAATGACTATTGGACAGCAAGCTGAGATGTACTCGCACTTAGGACGAGACTCTTCCAAGTCGCTCGGAGATGCTTTCATCTGACTGTTCGAGACAAAAGATATCATCGAAGGAAAGAGCGCAGCTCTGCAGGAATTTTATGAACACAAGGAAGGATCTCTCTATGGTCCTGAAATAGCTGATAGATCGTAAGCAAACGTGTGTGTAATCAAGGACGAAAAACTTTAATGATTAAACCACAAAAATAAAAAACACTAGCGCCCTCACTGCTTTAAAGGTGCAGGAAAAAACCAGAACAAACAAAGCTGCAGACCAAACTCTGGATCCTGTGTGATATGATCCAAAAGGAGAGCCACGGACTAAATATACATAGAGGTTCGTCACGCCGATCTGTTATAGAGCTGTCACATAATATTTCTCCCAAGATGTAAAAAGATTGACAAAAGGAATGGCAATAGAACACCGTGTACAGCCCTGTACATTAATCAATAGAAACCCAAAAAGGCGATACTTAATACTGAGCCAAGCACAATGGGCAGAGAACCATTGGTCTGAGCAATCATTCCTCTCACTAAAAACTTGCACGGTTCTTGCGAGGACCCCGCGCAAAAAGTTTTGAAGAGCGAACTCTGTTTATTAGTGCTGAGACAATACTGTGTATATAATGGTTACCCCCTTCTCTTTGTTTTTCTGTCCTATCTTTTATTTGGCAACTATGGCTACGCTTGGAGAGTTCTGGTATAAGCTGAACGCCAAGGACACTCTTATTGCTCTTTGCGTGACGAGGCAGATTGACTCCACGGGCAAAACCAAGGCCCAACTGGTTGCTGCACTGATGCAATGTGCTGCAGAGCCAGTCCACCACCAGAGCCCTGGTGACCCAGAAGCCAGGCTAAGACCGGTGATGCTGCTGCGGAGGTCCAACAGGTGAATGCCAGCCCTACTCGCAACCAGGGTAGTGTGGACCCCCACCTGCGGATTGCCTTGGAACAACGCCACACAGACGATCGTGAGGGACGTCTGAAGCGGATTCTGCAATTCCAAGAGCGAGAGGACGAGAGAGCCGAGCAGCAGGCCCAAGCACAGCGAGAGGCCGAGCAGGAAGAGAGACAGTACCAGCTGGAGTTGGCCCGACTCGAGTAACATCATCTACCCGACGGAGCTGTGAGTCCAATAATGCAACAACCTTTAAACCCCAGCCAGAGCACTTTCCAGTGATGGAAAAGGACAGGGACTTGGACATTTTTTGATCAGTGGGTCCAAGGACTGTCAGTGGACACCTTTGAGAAGCTGTGGGACCTGATGATAAAAAATAAGTTCCTACATCTTTTTCCAGCTGAGATGCGACAGTTTGTGATGGAACAGGAGCCAAAAGACACGGATAAAGCAGCGCAGATCGCCGACCCCTACGAGGCCAATCGTAAACCGGACGTGTGGAAACTGGTCATCGCCAACTGGAAAGGGGGTAAGCCCCAATCCAACCCCAGTACACCTGCCAGCCGACTCATCGGAGGCCCTGTCCCCTTTGCCAACGCCAGGCCTACATCCGATCCCCGCAAGTGTTATTTCCGCAATCGAAACGGACATCTCAGCGCCACTTGTCCGGAGAAGCAGAAGAAGAGACCCTCACCCAAGGCCTCAGGGCCTAATACAGCAATCTTTTTGTGGGTTGGGCGAGTGGGAGGGCCTGTGAAAATTTGCAGAGAGTCACCATGGGGAACAAGGTCACTATAGGCCTCATGGACACCGGGGCCGAATGATCCCTCATCCGACCCAAACTGGTGGCCCCTGAAGAGATTATTCCGGGGAAAACCCTGACTGTCAATGGGATTGGGGGCGTCCGCTGTCCCTTGCCAATGGCCCGGGTTTTATAAACTGGGGTGAAGGAAGTGGGGGTGTCCGAAAACTTGCCCGCACACGTTTTGTTGGGAACTTCTTTGGGGAGAATGTTTTCGTATTATGTCCCTGATACCTCTCCCCACTTTGATACTGATGGTAATGCTAACGCTAATGATGTAGATGTGCATGCTTTACCGGATGATGATGTATTTGAAGGTACAGGAGTACTCAGCCATATCACCCCGCAGCGTGACATGGCTGAGAAACCCCTAACAGGACCAAGCGTGAGTGCTAAAGGAAACGGGGAGAGGCATGGGAACCATGAAGAAGGTGATTCCATGCAACTGACCAGTGCCACACAGGAAGGTGTCCTGGCCAAAGGTAACTGCCCCGCATATAGCACTGCTCCTGAGGTAATGGGGGAGGATGGAGAGGTAGTACCCATAGCAGCGCTGGCTGATGGGACTGTGGTAATCCCTGGGGAGACGGCCTATATAGCCGCTGTTACCTGCAGTCAGAGTGCCCAGAAGGCAGGTAACGCCCTGCCTTCTGTACCCTCCTCAGTAGGAGGGATAACAACCAGAGGCATACCCAGAGCAGGTCCCAGAGGGTTTCCATGAGGAGGGGACCTTAACGTCACTTCTGGCGGCCTCCAGCTAGGAGTTCCAGGCAGCTAATGCACTCAGATACGAGCCTGGAGACACCTCGCTGAGAACCCCACCTGCGAGACAGATAAGGAGAGGGTGTTCTGGGAACAAGGGATGTTGTACTGGGAGACAGTTCCCGGAAAATCCCTACAGGAGAGGTTGAGGGAAAGACAGCTGGTCGTCCCCTACCAATTTAGGGGCGAGTTGTTACGGATTACCCATGAGATCCCCACTTGCTGGACACTTGGGGATCAGCAAAACTAAGGCCTGGCTGTCTCAACACTTCTATTGGCCCAAATCGGGGACAGATGTAACCAACTACTGCCGCTCCTGTATCACATGTCAGAGTGGGGAAGTCAGGGCCTGCTCCCAAGACTCCCCTGATCTCTTTGCCAGTGATAGAGGAGCCTTTCCGGAGGACTGCAGCAGACATTGTGGGACCACTGTGGGCAGACAACATTTCTCCGGTTTCTGATGACCCTAAAAAAGTCACAAAATGCTGTCCGACGTAGCCTTATTTATACTGATCCTGAAAATATATGTTTCCTGTCTCTAGGATTACTGTGTGTTATTAAATTTGAGTTTGAAAAGACAAAGGAAATTTTGAATGTTGGAGGGAGCATCCGCTCTGAAATGGTCTGGGTAATGACCAGCTGTTAGAGGGGGTGGATAGAATTACACAGTGTACAGGGAGAGAGAGGGGGGGGGGGGAGGGGGGAAGTTCTGCAGCGTGTCTCTGCAGGGTCACATACAGAAGTACAATGCACAAGCCAACTGGGTGTAGGGCGACAGGCAGTGCTGGAGGTGGACTTAGAACATTAGAAAATAATTAATATTTCCTGACACTTCATGATATAAAAATTTGCAAGCATATTTCAAATAAATGTACAGTTGTGGCCAAAAGTATTGACACCCCTGCAATTCTGTCAGATAATACTCAGTTTCTTCCGGAAAATGATAGCAAACACAAATTCTTTGTTATTATCATCTTCATTTAATTTGTCTTAAATGAAAAAACACAAAAAGAATTGTCCTAAAGCCAAATTGGATATAATTCCACACCAAACATAAAAAAAGAGGGTGGACAAAAGTATTGGCACTGTTCGAAAAATCATGTGATGCTTCTCTAATTTGTATAATTATCAGCACCTGTAACTTACCTGTGGCACCTAACAGGTGTTGGCAATAACTAAATCACACTTGCAGCCAGCTGACATGGATTAAAGTTGACTCAACCGCTGTCCTGTGTCCTTGTGTGTACCACATTGAGCATGGAGGAAAGAAAGAAGACCAAAGAACTGTCTGAGGACTTGAGAAACCAAATTGTGAGGAAGCATGAGCAATCTCAAGGCTACAAGTCCATCTCCAAAGACCTGAATGTTCCTGTGTCTACTGTGCGCAGTGTCATCAAGAAGTTTAAAGCCCATGGCACTGTGGCTAACCTCCCTAGATGTGGCCGGAAAAGAAAAATTGACAAGAGATTTCAACGCAAGATTGTGCGGATGTTGGATAAAGAACCTCGACTAACATCCAAACAAGTTCATGCTGCCTGCAGTCCGAGGGTACAACAGTGTCAACCCGTACTATCCGTCCGCGTCTGAATGAAAAGGGACTGTATGGTAGGAGACCCAGGAAGACCCCACTTCTTACCCCGAGACATAAAAAAGCCAGGCTGGAGTTTGCCAAAACTTACCTGAAAAAGCCTAAAACGTTTTGGAAGAATGTTCTCTGGTCAGATGAGACAAAAGTAGAGCTTTTTGGGCAAAGGCATCAACATAGAGTTTACAGGAGAAAAAAAGAGGCATTCAAAGAAAAGAACACGGTCCCTACAGTCAAACATGGCGGAGGTTCCCTGATGTTTTGGGGTTGCTTTGCTGCCTCTGGCACTGGACTGCTTGACCGTGTGCATGGCATTATGAAGTCAGAAGACTACCAACAAATTTTGCAGCATAATGTAGGGCCCAGTGTGAGAAAGCTGGGTCTACCTCAGAGGTCATGGGTCTTCCAGCAGGACAATAACCCAAAACACACTTCAAAAAGCACTAGAAAATGGTTTGAGAGAAAGCACTGGAGACTTCTAAGGTGGCCAGCAATGAGTCCAGACCTGAATCCCATAGAACACCTGTGGAGAGATCTAAAAATGGCAGTTTGGAGAAGGCACCCTTCAAATATCAGGGACCTGGAGCAGTTTGCCAAAGAAGAATGGTCTAAAATTCCAGCAGAGCATTGTAAGAAACCATTGATGGTTACCGGAAGCGGTTGGTCGCAGTTATTTTGGCTAAAGGTTGTGCAACCAATTATTAGGCTGAGGGTGCCAATACTTTTTTCTGGCCCATTTTTGGAGTTTTGTGTGAAATGATCAATGTTTTGTTTCATTCTCTTTTGTGTTTTTTCATTTAAGACAAATTAAATGAAGATAATACCAAAGAATTTGTGTTTGCAATCATTTTCAGGAAGAAACTGAGTATTATCTGACAGAATTGCAGGGGTGTCAATACTTTTGGCCACAACTGTATATTGTAAAATCCCTCTCTCAAAATCCTTATACTTGAAGCGGTGGTGGCACGGGAGGAGAGTATAGGCTTTTTTATTTTATCGGGGCCAAACATTTAGATCAAGAAGTGGCTGTCCCAGTAGTGGAAAACTCTTTCGAGTGTCCTGAAAGTCTGTCAATGAATGTGGGTGAGGTTTCGTCCGGTGTTTGTCGCCAGGTCTCCGCCAATGACGAGGTGTCAGCATAGCCGGGGGCATGACATCCCCGTTCTTTACACTAGGATTTCATCTCACAGACCGAGTTTATATGGTCAGACACTTCTCACTGTTCTCATCTTTCCCCATATTTTGAAAGCGGTAATTTTTTTATTGCTACAGTAAATGTGTTTTAATTGCAGATTTTCCCCATAGATCTGAATGGAGATGAGGAAAATTTGCAGATTTAAGCAAAGTAATAAGAAGTATCCAAAACAAGCAGCTAGAAGGTCAGGAAGAACTAAGAAAACAAACTGCAGCAAAAAAAAAAAAAAAAAATAGAAAAACATTTTGAAATTTGGTGAGACGTTGAATGGAAGAGACCTGCCATGATTTAGTCCCATGTGTATGAACGCAGGGCAGCTCCACATCCCACTGACCACCCCCTGTGAAGGGCTAAAACTAAAATCAAAGCTGAAGTTTCGTTTTATCCATTCTCTGAAGATTTTGTTTCTTCATTTTTTTGCTGTAAGATAATTTTTTGTAATTGGCATGGGCTGTCATGAAACCAGACTGTTCTCATCAGGTGCAAAGATAAGGGACTGGGGGGGGTGTAAAACTCTGAAGAATATGCCATTATACTACTTTCTATTTGGATACGGACATATATGCAGTTCCGGTTTTCTTGCAATATTATTGGCTTACAAAGTGAAGCATTACCATGATGTTATTGGTAGTTGAGAACTTTGCATAATTAAGCAAAATGTTATAGAAGAAGTGACTAAAATAAAGGGGCTTAGTGATCTGCCTCGATCCTCCCGTACAGAGACCCCAGTCTCCGTGTGGTCATTTGAGTGGAATAATTTGGAAATCACTGGATCAACCGTGAAGGGTTAATTGACCCCTTCCAAAATAGCTACCTCGACACCCCATCTTTTCATACCTTATACACTTCTCCAAACGACCCCCTCCCCAGCTTGCAGAGGGTCTGGAAGCATTGCCTGAAGAAGGTCTCCTCCTTACTGTGGTCGTACAGCCTGCTGACCGGCTGCTTGTGTTGGGGGCTTCTGAAGGAGACGCTCTGGGGACGCGGCTGGCTCCAGGACTGCTGCTTATTTGGAAAGAGCCGGCTGACGGGGGGAATGCTCTTCACCGGGGGCCGTGGGGGCAGAGTATAGCAGAGAGCTCGCCCCCTCTTCTTGTGTGAGAAGCTCTGCTCCGCTTGACTGAAATATGACGGCACAGGAATGGGCGTGCGGGTAATCCGAGCGTCGTCCATCTCCTCCCTGGGCACCGGCATGACGAATGCCACCTGCGTGAGGCCAAAAGGGGTCCCCCGTTAGAGACGGCACCTGAGGAACCAAACATCATGTCGTCACTACCCACATACTGCGTCCAGAAGAGCAGCACCTTACAGGGAACCCCTCTATATGGCAGCATCCAACGCTCCACTCAACACTGCATTACCCCGATCACTATCACACCTACAGCACCGCCCTGCGCACCGCTCGCCCCTCTCACAGACGCACACGCGCGGCTCTCGCACCCCTCAGACGCACGCGCGCGGCTCTCGCCCCCCCTCACAGACGCACGCACCGCTCGCTCCCCCTCACAGACACACGCACCACTTGCTCCCCCCTCACAGACACACGCACCACTTGCTCCCCCCTCACAGATACACGCACCGCTCGCTCCCCCCCTCACAGATACACGAACCGCTCGCTCCCCCCCTCACAGATACACGAACCGCTCGCTCCCCCCCTCACAGATACACGAACCGCTCGCTCCCCCCCTCACAGATACACGAACCGCTCGCTCCCCCCCTCACAGATACACGAACCGCTCGCTCCCCCTCACAGACACACGCACCACTTGCTCCCCCCTCACAGATACACGCACCGCTCGCTCCCCCCCACAGATACACGCACCGCTCGCTCCCCCCCACAGATACACGCACAGCTTGCCCCACACTTAAAAAGAAAAAAAAAGTATATATTGATATCATTCCTTGTACTCCTCTGTAATAATGGGTGCACACTTCCTCTGTTTTGAGGCCCTATATCATTCCTTGTACTCCTGTGTAATAATGGGTGCACACTTCCTCTGTTTTGGGGTCCTATATCATTCCTTGTACTCCTGTGTAATAATGGGTGCACACTTCCTCTGTTTTGGGGTCCTATATCATTCCTTGTACTCCTGTGTAATAATGGGTGCACACTTCCTCTGTTTTGAGGCCCTATATCATTCCTTGTACTCCTGTGTAATAATGGGTGCACACTTCCTCTGTTTTGAGGCCCTATATCATTCCTTGTACTCCTGTGTAATAATGGGTGCACACTTCCTCTGTTTTGGGGCCCTATATCATTCCTTGTACTCCACTGTAATAATGGGTGCACACTTCCTCTGTTTTGGGGTCCTATATCATTCCTTGTACTCCTGTGTAATAATGGGTGCACACTTCCTCTGTTTTGAGGCCCTACATCATTCCTTGCACTCCTCTGTAATAATGGGTGCACACTTCCTCTGTTTTGAGGCCCTATATCATTCCTTGTACTCCTGTGTAATAATGGGTGCACACTTCCTGTGTTTTGGGGTCCTATATCATTCCTTGCACTCATGTGTAATAATGGGTGCACACTTCCTCTGTTTTAGGGTCCTATATCATTCCTTGTACTCCTGTGTAATAATGGGTGCACACTTCCTCTGTTTTGGGGCCCTATATCATTCCTTGTACTCCTGTGTAATAATGGGTGCACACCTCCTCTGTTTTGGGGTCCTATATCATTCCTTGTACTCCTGTGTAATAATGGGTGCACACTTCCTCTGTTTTGAGGCCCTACATCATTCCTTGCACTCCTCTGTAATAATGGGTGCACACTTCCTCTGTTTTGAGGCCCTATATCATTCCTTGTACTCCTCTGTAATAATGGGTGCACACTTCCTCTGTTTTGAGGCCCTACATCATTCCTTGCACTCCTCTGTAATAATGGGTGCACACTTCCTGTGTTTTGGGGTCCTATATCATTCCTTGTACTCCTGTGTAATAAAGGGTGCACACTTCCTCTGTTTTGAGGCCCTATATCATTCCTTGCACTCCTGTGTAATAATGGGTGCACACTTCCTGTGTTTTGGGGTCCTATATCATTCCTTGCACTCCTGTGTAATAAGGGGGGGAACACATCCTGTGTTTTGAGGTCCTATATCATTCCTTGTACTCCTGTGTAATGAGGGGGGGGGGAACACATCCTGTGTTTTGGGGTCCTATATCATTCCTTGCACTTCTCTGTAATAATCAGTGCACACTTCCTGTGTTTTGGGGTCCTATATCATTCCCTGTACTCCTGTGTAATAATGGGTGCACACTTCCTCTGTTTTGAGGCCCTATATCATTCCCTGTACTCCTGTGTAATAATGGGTGCACACTTCCTCTGTTTTGGGGTCCTATATCATTCCTTGCACTCATGTGTAATAATGGGTGCACACTTCCTCTGTTTTGAGGCCCTATATCATTCCTTGCACTCCTCTGTAATAATGGGTGCACACTTCCTCTGTTTTGAGTCCCTACATCATTCCTTGCACTCCTCTGTAATAATGGGTGCACACTTCCTGTGTTTTGGGGTCCTATATCATTCCTTGTACTCCTGTGTAATAATGGGTGCACACTTCCTCTGTTTTGAGGCCCTATATCATTCCTTGTACTCCTGTGTAATAATGGGTGCACACTTCCTCTGTTTTGAGGCCCTACATCATTCCTTGCACTCCTCTGTAATAATGGGTGCACACTTCCTGTGTTTTGGGGTCCTATATCATTCCTTATACTCCTGTGTAATAAGGGGGGGGGGGAAACACTTCCTCTGTTTTGGGGTCCTATATCATTCCTTGCACTCATGTGTAATAATGGGTGCACACTTCCTCTGTTTTGAGGCCCTATATCATTCCTTGTACTCCTCTGTAATAATGGGTGCACACTTCCTCTGTTTTGGGGTCCTATATCATTCCTTGTACTCCTGTGTAATAATGGGTGCACACTTCCTCTGTTTTGGGGTCCTATATCATTCCTTGTACTCCTGTGTAATAATGGGTGCACACTTCCTCTGTTTTGAGGCCCTATAAAATTCCTTGCACTCCTCTGTAATAATGGGTGCACACTTCCTCTGTTTTGAGGCCCTACATCATTCCTTGCACTCCTCTGTAATAATGGGTGCACACTTCCTCTGTTTTGAGGCCCTACATCATTCATTGCACTCCTCTGTAATAATGGGTGCACACTTCCTGTGTTTTGGGGTCCTATATCATTCCTTGCACTCCTCTGTAATAATGGGTGCACACTTCCTCTGTTTTGAGGCCCTACATCATTCCTTGCACTCCTCTGTAATAATGGGTGCACACTTCCTCTGTTTTGAGGCCCTATATCATTCCTTGTACTCCTCTGTAATAATGGGTGCACACTTCCTCTGTTTTGAGGCCCTACATCATTCCTTGCACTCCTCTGTAATAATGGGTGCACACTTCCTGTGTTTTGGGGTCCTATATCATTCCTTGTACTCCTGTGTAATAAAGGGTGCACACTTCCTGTGTTTTGGGGTCCTATATCATTCCTTGTACTCCTGTGTAATAATGGGTGCACACTTCCTCTGTTTTGGGGTCCTATATCATTCCTTGTACTCCTGTGTAATAATGGGTGCACACTTCGTCTGTTTTGAGGCCCTATATCATTCCTTGTACTCCTGTGTAATAATGGGTGCACACTTCCTCTGTTTTGGGGTCCTATATCATTCCTTGTACTCCTGTGTAATAATGGGTGCACACTTCCTCTGTTTTGGGGCCCTATATCATTCCTTGTACTCCACTGTAATAATGGGTGCACACTTCCTCTGTTTTGGGGTCCTATATTATTCCTTGTACTCCTGTGTAATAATGGGTGCACACTTCCTCTGTTTTGGGGCCCTATATCATTCCTTGTACTCCTGTGTAATAATGGGTGCACACTTCCTCTGTTTTGGGGTCCTATATCATTCCTTGTACTCCTGTGTAATAATGGGTGCACACTTCCTCTGTTTTGGGGCCCTATATCATTCCTTGTACTCCTGTGTAATAATGGGTGCACACTTCCTCTGTTTTGGGGTCCTATATCATTCCTTGTACTCCTGTGTAATAATGGGTGCACACTTCCTCTGTTTTGAGGCCCTATATCATTCCTTGTACTCCTGTGTAATAATGGGTGCACACTTCCTCTGTTTTGGGGTCCTATATCATTCCTTGTACTCCTGTGTAATAATGGGTGCACACTTCCTGTGTTTTGAGGCCCTATATCATTCCTTGTACTCCTGTGTATTAATGGGTGCACACTTCCTCTGTTTTGGGGCCCTATATCATTCCTTGTACTCCAGTGTAATATTGGGTGCACACTTCCTCTGTTTTGAGGCCCTATATCATTCCTTGTACTCCTGTGTAATAATGGGTGCACACTTCCTGTGTTTTGGTGTCCTGTATCATTCCTTGTACTCCTGTGTAATAAGGGGGGAACACATCCTGTGTTTTGAGGCCCTATATCATTCCTTGTACTCCTCTGTAATAATGGGTGCACACTTCCTGTGTTTTGGGGTCCTATATCATTCCTTGTACTCCTGTGTAATAAGGGGGGGAACACATCCTGTGTTTTGGGGTCCTATATCATTCCTTGTACTCCTGTGTAATAAGGGGGAACACATCCTGTGTTTTGGGGTCCTATATCATTCCTTGCACTTCTCTGTAATTATCAGTGCACACTTCCTGTGTTTTGGGGTCCTATATCATTCCTTGTACTCCTGTGTAATAAGGGGGGGGGGGGACACTTCCTGTGTTTTGGGGTCCTATATCATTCCTTGTACTCCTGTGTAATAAGGCGGGGGGAACACTTCCTCTGTTTTGGGGTCCTATATCATTCCTTGTACTCCTGTGTAATAAGGGGGGGAACACTTCCTGTGTTTTGGGGTCCTATATCATTCCTTGCACTCCTGTGTAATAATGGGTGCTCACTTCCTCTGTTTTGGGGTCCTATATCATTCCTTATACTCCTCTGTAATAATGGGTGCACACTTCCTCTGTTTTGAGGCCCTATATCATTCCTTGCACTCCTCTGTAATAATGGGTGCACACTTCCTCTGTTTTGAGGCCCTACATCATTCCTTGCACTCCTCTGTAATAATGGGTGCACACTTCCTGTGTTTTGGGGTCCTATATCATTCCTTGTACTCCTGTGTAATAATGGGTGCACACTTCCTGTGTTTTGGGGTCCTATATCATTCCTTGTACTCCTGTGTAATAATGGGTGCACACTTCCTCTGTTTTGAGGCCCTATATCATTCCTTGTACTCCTGTGTAATAATGGGTGCACACTTCCTCTGTTTTGGGGTCCTATATCATTCCTTGTACTCCTCTGTAATAATGGGTGCACACTTCCTGTGTTTTGAGGCCCTATATCATTCCATGTACTCCTGTGTAATAATGGGTGCACACTTTCTCTGTTTTGAGGCCCTATATCATTCCTTGTACTCCTGTGTAATAATGGGTGCACACTTCCTCTGTTTTGGGGTCCTATATCATTCCTTGTACTCCTCTGTAATAATGGGTGCACACTTCCTGTGTTTTGAGGCCCTATATCATTCCATGTACTCCTGTGTAATAATGGGTGCACACTTTCTCTGTTTTGAGGCCCTATATCATTCCTTGTACTCCTGTGTAATAATGGGTGCACACTTCCTCTGTTTTGGGGTCCTATATCATTCCTTGTACTCCTGTGTAATAATGGGTGCACACTTCCTCTGTTTTGGGGCCCTATATCATTCCTTGTACTCCACTGTAATAATGGGTGCACACTTCCTCTGTTTTGGGGTCCTATATCATTCCTTGCACTCCTCTGTAATAATGGGTGCACACTTCCTCTGTTTTGAGGCCCTACATCATTCCTTGCACTCCTCTGTAATAATGGGTGCACACTTCCTGTGTTTTGGGGTCCTATATCATTCCTTGTACTCCTGTGTAATAATGGGTGCACACTTCCTCTGTTTTGGGGTCCTATATCATTCCTTGTACTCCTGTGTAATATTGGGTGCACACTTCCTCTGTTTTGAGGCCCTATATCATTCCTTGTACTCCTGTGTAATAATGGGTGCACACTTCCTCTGTTTTGGGGTCCTATATCATTCCTTGTACTCCTCTGTAATAATGGGTGCACACTTCCTGTGTTTTGAGGCCCTATATCATTCCTTGTACTCCTGTTTAATAATGGGTGCACACTTCCTCTGTTTTGGGGCCCTATATCATTCCTTGTACTCCTGTGTAATAAGGGGGGGCACTTCCTGTGTTTTGGGGTCCTATATCATTCCTTGTACTCCTGTGTAATAAGGGGGGGGAACACTTCCTCTGTTTTGGGGTCCTATATCATTCCTTGTACTCCTGTGTAATAATGGGTGCACACTTACTCTGTTTTGAGGCCCTATATCATTCCTTTTCCAATCTCTGCTCTGAATCCACTCCTGTGTCTCCATTCAATGTCAGCAAGCAGTTAATCCTGAATGCTATCTATGTGTTTTCAACTCTGCAAGCTTATATCTGGTATATAGTTTTTTTCAACTTACTCTGCTTGTCCCCTTATGTTGTGAGGTCAAAAAACTTTTCAAAGTGCTTTATGATCCATGTAGTGCTGGACATGTGTTTATTTGACCACAACATTTTATTGGGTCTTGGTGTCTCAATTTAGTGTGATTGATTAACGAGCAGAGAGAGCCACAAAAAAAAGAAAACAAAAAAAAACAAAACTTAGCTTTAACCTCCTATATATTCAGACCTAGCTAGGGGGAGCATTTATGCAGGGGTGGCATTTATGCACATGTAATCTAAGTACATGTATCAAAGTACTTCTGGCAGTTATAACATGGCAGTTAGACAGGGCAGTTAGACAGGGCAGGAGACAGGTAAGACATTTATATACATCTACTCTCTGTACATTTGGAGTACAACAAATATATACCATATGCATTTGTGTAATTTTTATCCTGGCCGCTGCATTCACACACATCCACCGCCCTGGCATTAACTCTCCACACTCCATCCATATTGGCCCCTCGCTTCTTTCCTCTCCTATGTATAGCACTCATGCTCTTTTCACATTGTTAAATTGCACAGATCCAGCCAGTCCCACCATTCAACACCAGAGACGCTCTCACAAATCACTTAACCATCTGCTCACTCTTTCTATCCTCCTTCTCCTAGTTGCAGGAGACATTGCTCCCAACCCTGGTCCCCCATGTTATAGAAAGTCAAACCCCCCCCACTGCTACACTCAGAAACCCCTCTAATCTTATTAATATTCCCTGCATGCCATCTGTCTCTCTTAATTGTGCACTTTGGAATTCTCGCTCAGTGTGTAACAAACTCTCCTTCATTCATGACTTCTTCCTTTCTAATTCTCTTAACCTCCTGGCTCTTACTGAAACCTGGATCCAGCAGTCAGATACTACCGCTGCTGCTGCTCTTTCATACGGGGGGGCTACACTTCTCTCATACCCCAAGATCAGACAATAGAGCTGGTGGAGGCGTTGGTCTGCTATCACCAAAATGTACCTTTCAGGTTATCCCTCAAGTACCCTCACTTGTCTTCCCTTCTTTTGAGGTCCATGCCGTCAGACTCTACACCCCCTTCTCCATGCGAGTGGCGGTGGTGTATCGTCCTCCCGGCCCCTCCCATCAGTTCCTGGATCATTTTGCCACTTGGCTTCCACATTCTCTCCTGTGACATCCCTACCCTCATCATGGGAGATTTCAACATCCCCATTGCTCTTCCCCTCTCCCCATCTGCTACTCACCTTTTATCTCTAACCTCCTCATTTGGCCTTTCGCAGCTTACTAATTCTCCAACGCATGAAGACGGAAACTCCCTCGACTTGGTCTTCTCTCGGCTTTGTGCAGTGGATGATTTTGCAAACTCCCCTCTCCCGCTCTCTGACCACAATCTTCTTTCATTCTCTATAAAGAACTGCCAGGCTGCTCAGGTCACCCCCACTGTCCAGACTTATAGAAACATACAGGCCATTAACACCCAGAAACTTATGAAGAACTTGCAGTCTTCATTGGCCCCTATCTCCTCCCTCTCATGTCCTGATTCTGCATTGAAGCATTACAATGAAACACTTCAAAGTGCCCTGGATGAATTTGCACCCCCTATAAATAGAACACCACAACGCAGACGGCGACAACCCTGGCACACGGTGCAAACACGTTTCCTGTAGCGGTGCTCCAGGTGCGCCGAACGTCTGTGGAGAAGATCCAATCTACACGAAGATTTCATCCATTTTAAGTTTATGCTTAGAACATACAACACTGCCCTTCACCTCTCCAAACAAACCTATTTCAACACCCTCATCATCTCACTGTCCAATAACCCGAAACGTCTCTTTGACACTTTTCATTCTCTACTCAATCCAAGAGTACAGGCCCCAACCACAGAGCTCCGAGCTGACGATCTGGCCAATTACTTCAAAGAAAAAATTGACCAGATCCGACAGGAAATTATCTCCAAATCCCCTCATACCATGCACTCTCCTCCCTCCCCCACTGCATCTAACTCACTCTCTGATTTTGAACCAGTCACAGAAGAAGAAGTAAGCAGGCTCCTTGCATCTTCTCGCCCAACTACTTGCACCAGTGACCCATTTCCGTCACATCTTCTCCAGTCCCTTTCCCCTGCTGTCACCCCTCACCTAACTAAAATATTTAACCTCTCTCTCTCTTCTGGTATTTTTCCCTCCTCATTTAAGCATGCCATCATACATCCACTACTTAAAAAACCATCCCTCGACCAAAACTGTGCCGCTAACTATAGACCTGTCTCTAATCTTCCCTTCGTCTCTAAACTCCTGGAACGCCTGGTCCACTCCCGTCTTATCCGCTATCTCTCAGAAAACTCTGTTCTCGACCCTCTCCAATCCGGTTTCCGCTCTTTACACTCCACTGAAACTGCCCTCACTAAAGTCTCTAATGATCTGCTAACAGCTAAATCAAATGGTCATTACTCCATGCTAATTCTCTTGGATCTCTCTGCAGCATTCGACACTGTGGATCATCAGCTCCTCCTCACTATGCTCCATTCCATTGGCCTCAAGGACACCGTTCTCTCCTGGTTCTCCTATCTCTCCGACCGCTCCTTTACTGTTTCTTTTGCCGGTTCCTCCTCCTCTCACCTTCCCCTTACTGTTGGGGTTCCTCAAGGATCGGTTCTAGGCCCCCTCCTCTTCTCCTTGTACACTGCCCCTACTGGTCAAACAATCAGTAGATTTGGTTTCCAGTACCATCTCTATGCTGATGACACCCAATTATACGCTTCTTCTCCTGACATCACGCCAGCCTTTCTAGAAAACACTGGCGATTGTCTAAACGCTGTGTCTAATATCATGTCCTCACTATATCTGAAACTGAACCTGTCAAAGACTGAACTCCTTGTGTTTCCTCCCGCTACTAATGTACCTACACCCGACATTGCCATTTCCGTGTGTGGTTCCACTATTACTCCCCAGCAACATGCCCGCTGTCTTGGGGTCATACTTGATTCCGAGCTTTCCTTTGCCCCCCACATTCGATCACTGGCTCGCTCTTGTCATCTGCACCTCAAAAACATTTCTAGAATTCGACCTTTTCTTACTTTTGACTCTGCAAAAACTCTTACTGTTTCTCTTATTCATTCTCGTCTCGACTATTGTAACTCTCTTCTAATCGGTCTCCCTCTTACCAAACTCTCCCCTCTCCAATCTGTCTTGAATGCTGCAGCCAGGATCATATTCCTCACCAATCGTTACACCGATGCCTCTACCTTGTGCCAGTCATTACACTGGCTACCCATCCACTCCAGAATTCAGTATAAACTTATTACCCTCACCCACAAAGCCCTCCATGGCTCAGCACCACCCTACATCTCCTCCCTTGTTTCAGTATACCACCCTACCCGCACCCTCCGTTCTGCTGACGACCTGAGATTAGTATCCTCAATAGTCAGAACCTCCCACTCCCGTCTCCAAGACTTTACACGTGCCGCGCCAATTCTTTGGAATGCACTTCCCAGGTCAATACGATTAGTCCCCAATCCCCACAATTTTAAGCGTGTCCTGAAAACGCATTTATTCAGACAGGCCTATCGCCTCAACACATTAACCTAACCTATCCCTGTGTGGCAGAGCCAAAAGTTTTACCATAACCAGGTTCCCAGCATCATGTTCCCACATGCTTTATGCATCCATTAGCCCTCTGTGTCTGTACTGTTACATACTTAACATTATGGCTGGTCCATACAATCAGGGCAACTGTTACCACCCACCTTTCGTGTCTCCCTCTTTCCTCATAGACTGTAAGCTTGCGAGCAGGGCCCTCATTCCTCTTGGTATCTGTTATAATCTACTGTATGTGATTATTGTTATGCTGTAATGTCTATTGTCTGTACAAATCCCCTCTGAAATGTAAAGTGCTGCGGAATATGTCGGCGCTATAAAAATAAAATTTATTATTATTCTTTGTACTCCTGTGTAATAATGGGTGCACACTTCCTCTGTTTTGGGGCCCTATATCATTCCTTGTACTCCACTGTAATAATGGGTGCACACTTCCTCTGTTTTGGGGTCCTATATCATTCCTTGTACTCCTGTGTAATAATGGGTGCACACTTCCTCTGTTTTGAGGCCCTATATCATTCCTTGTACTCCTGTGTAATAATGGGTGCACACTTCGTCTGTTTTGGGGTCCTATATCATTCCTTGTACTCCTGTGTAATAATGGGTGCACACTTCCTGTGTTTTGAGGCCCTATATCATTCCTTGTACTCCTGTGTAATAATGGGTGCACACTTCCTCTGTTTTGGGGCCCTATATCATTCCTTGTACTCCAGTGTAATAATGGGTGCACACTTCCTCTGTTTTGAGGCCCTATATCATTCCTTGTACTCCTGTGTAATAAGGGGGGGGAACACATCCTGTGTTTTGGGGTCCTATATCATTCCTTGTACTCCTGTGTAATAAGGGGGGGAACATCCTGTGTTTTGGGGTCCTATATCATTCCTTGTACTCCTGTGTAATAAGGGGGGGGGGGGGGACACATCCTGTGTTTTGGGGTCCTATATCATTCCTTGCACTTCTCTGTAATAATCAGTGCACACTTCCTGTGTTTTGGGGTCCTATATCATTCCTTGTACTCCTGTGTAATAAGGGGGGGAACACTTCCTCTGTTTTGGGGTCCTATATCATTCCTTATACTCCTGTGTAATAAGGGGGGGGGGGGGGGGACACTTCCTGTGTTTTGGGGCCCTATATCATTCCTTGTACTCCACTGTAATAATGGGTGCACACTTCCTCTGTTTTGGGGTCCTATATCATTCCTTGTACTCCTGTGTAATAATGGGTGCACACTTCCTCTGTTTTGGGGTCCTATGTCATTCCTTGTACTCCTGTGTAATAATGGGTGCACACTTCCTCTGTTTTGGGGTCCTATGTCATTCCTTGTACTCCTGTGTAATAATGGGTGCACACTTCCTCTGTTTTGGGGTCCTATATCATTCCTTGTACTCCTGTGTAATAATGGGTGCACACTTCCTCTGTTTTGGGGTCCTATGTCATTCCTTGTACTCCTGTGTAATAATGGGTGCACACTTCCTCTGTTTTGGGGCCCTATATCATTCCTTGTACTCCTCTGTAATAATGGGTGCACACTTCCTCTGTTTTGGGGTCCTATATCATTCCTTGTACTCCTGTGTAATAATGGGTGCACACCTCCTCTGTTTTGGGGTCCTATGTCATTCCTTGTACTCCTGTGTAATAATGGGTGCACACTTCCTGTGTTTTGAGGCCCTATATCATTCCTTGTACTCCTGTGTAATAATGGGTGCACACTTCCTCTGTTTTGAGGCCCTATATCATTCCTTGTACTCCTGTGTAATAATGGGTGCACACTTCCTCTGTTTTGAGGCCCTATATCATTCGTTGTACTCCTGTGTAATAATGGGTGCACACTTCCTCTGTTTTGGGGCCCAATATCATTCCTTGTACTCCACTGTAATAATGGGTGCACACTTCCTCTGTTTTGGGGTCCTATAACATTCCTTGTACTCCTGTGTAATAATGGGTGCACACTTCCTGTGTTTTGAGGCCCTATATCATTCCTTGTACTCCTGTGTAATAATGGGTGCACACTTACTCTGTTTTGGAGGCCTATATCATTCCTTGTACTCCAGTGTAATAATGGGTGCATACTTCCTGTGTTTTGAGGCCCTATATCATTCCTTGTACTCCTGTGTAATAATGGGTGCACACTTCCTCTGTTTTGAGGCCCTATATCATTCCTTGTACTCCTGTGTAATAATGGGTGCACACTTCCTGTGTTTTGGGGTCCTATATCATTCCTTGTACTCCTGTGTAATAAGGGGGGGAACACATCCTGTGTTTTGAGGTCCTATATCATTCCTTGCACTCCTCTGTAATAATGGGTGCACACTTCCTCTGTTTTGAGGCCCTATATCATTCCTTGTACTCCTCTGTAATAATGGGTGCACACTTCCTGTGTTTTGGGGTCCTATATCATTCCTTGTACTCCTGTGTAATAAGGGGGGAACACATCCTGTGCTTTGGGGTCCTATATCATTCCTTGTACTCCTGTGTAATAAGGGGGGAACACATCCTGTGTTTTGGGGTCCTATATCATTCCTTGCACTTCTCTGTAATAATCAGTGCACACTTCCTGTGTTTTGGGGTCCTATATCATTCCTTATACTCCTGTGTAATAAGGGGGGGGGGGGACACTTCCTGTGTTTTGGGGTCCTATATCATTCCTTATACTCCTGTGTAATAAGGGGGGGGGGGACACTTCCTGTGTTTTGGGGTCCTATATCATTCCTTGTACTCCTGTGTAATAATGGGTGCACACTTCCTGTGTTTTGGGGTCCTATATCATTCCTTGTACTCCTGTGTAATAATGGGTGCACACTTCCTCTGTTTTGAGGCCCTATATCATTCCTTGTACTCCTGTGTAATAATGGGTGCACACTTCCTCTGTTTTGGGGTCCTATATCATTCCTTGTACTCCTGTGTAATAATGGGTGTACACTTCCTCCGTTTTGGGGCCCTATATCATTCCTTGTACTCCTGTGTAATAATGGGTGCACACTTCCTCTGTTTTGGGGTCCTATATCATTCCTTGACTCCTGTGTAATAATGGGTGCACACTTCCTGTGTTTTGGGGTCCTAGATCATTCCTTGTACTCCTGTGTAATAATGGGTGCACACTTCCTCTGTTTTGGGGCCCTATATCATTCCTTGTACTCCTGTGTAATAATGGGTGCACACTTCCTCTGTTTTGGGGCCCTATATCATTCCTTGTACTCCTGTGTAATAATGGGTGCACAATTCCTGTGTTTTGGGGTTCTATATCATTCCTTGTACTCCTGTGTAATAATGGGTGCACACTTCCTCTGTTTTGGGGTCCTATATCATTCCTTGTACTCCTGTGTAATAATGGGTGCACACTTCCTCTGTTTTGGGGTCCTATATCATTCCTTGTACTCCTGTGTAATAATGGGTGCACACTTCCTCTGTTTTGGGGTTCTATATCATTCCTTGTACTCCTGTGTAATAATGGGGGCACGCTTCCTGTGTTCTGGGGTCCTATATCATTCCTTGCACTCCTCTCTAATAATGGGTGCACACTTCCTCTGTTTTGGGGTCCTATATCATTCTTTGTACTCCAGTGTAATAATGGGTGCACACTTCCTCTGTTTTGGGGCCCTATACAAATTTCCTTGTACTCCTGTGTAATAATGGGTGCACACTTCCTGTGTTTTGGGGTTCTATATCATTCCTTGTACTCCTCTGTAATAACGGATACACATTTCCTCTGTTTTGGGGTCCTATATCATTGCTTGTACTCCTGTGTAATAATGGGTGCACACTTCCTGTGTTCTGGGGTCCTATATCATTCCTTGCACTCCTCTCTAATAATGGGTGCACACTTCCTCTGTTTTGGGGTCCTATATCATTCTTTGTACTCCAGTGTAATAATGGGTGCACACTTCCTCTGTTTTGGGGCCCTATACAAATTTCCTTGTACTCCTGTGTAATAATGGGTGCACACTTCCTGTGTTCTGGGGTCCTATATCATTCCTTGTACTCCTCTGTAATAACGGATACACATTTCCTCTGTTTTGGGGTCCTATATCATTCCTTGTACTCCTGTGTAATAATGGGCGCACACTTCCTGTGTTTTGGGGTCCTATATCATTCCTTGTACTCCTGTGTAATAATGGGTGCACACTTCCTCTGTTTTGAGGCCCTATATCATTCCTTGTACTCCTGTGTAATAATGGGTGCACACTTCCTCTGTTTTGGGGTCCTATATCATTCCTTGTACTCCAGTGTAATAATGGGTGCACACTTCCTCTGTTTTGGGGTCCTATATCATTCCTTGTACTCCAGTGTAATAATGGGTGCACACTTCCTCTGTTTTGAGGCCCTATATCATTCCTTGTACTCCTGTGTAATAATGGGTGCACACTTCCTCTGTTTTGGGGTCCTATATCATTCCTTGTACTCCTGTGTAATAATGGGTGCACACTTCCTGTGTTTTGGGGTCCTATATCATTCCTTGTACTCCTGTGTAATAATGGGTGCACACTTCCTCTGTTTTGGGGTTCTATATCATTCCTTGTACTCCTGTGTAATAATGGGGGCACACTTCCTGTGTTCTGGGGTCCTATATCATTCCTTGTACTCCTGTGTAATAATGGGTGCACACTTCCTCTGTTTTGGGGCCTTATATCATTCCTTGTACTCCTGTGTAATAATAGGTGCACACTTCCTGTGTTTTGGGGTCCTATATCATTCCTTGTACTCCTGTGTAATAAGGGGGGGACACATCCTGTGCTTTGGGGTCCTATATCATTCCTTGTACTCCTGTGTAATAAGGGGGGAACACATCCTGTGTTTTGGGGTCCTATATCATTCCTTATACTCCTGTGTAATAAGGGGGGGGGGACACTTCCTGTGTTTTGGGGTCCTATATCATTCCTTATACTCCTGTGTAATAAGGGGGGGGGGGGGGACACTTCCTGTGTTTTGGGGTCCTATATCATTCCTTGTACTCCTGTGTAATAATGGGTGCACACTTCCTGTGTTTTGGGGTCCTATATCATTCCTTGTACTCCTGTGTAATAATGGGTGCACACTTCCTCTGTTTTGAGGCCCTATATCATTCCTTGTACTCCTGTGTAATAATGGGTGCACACTTCCTCTGTTTTGGGGTCCTATATCATTCCTTGTACTCCTGTGTAATAATGGGTGTACACTTCCTCCGTTTTGGGGCCCTATATCATTCCTTGTACTCCTGTGTAATAATGGGTGCACACTTCCTCTGTTTTGGGGTCCTATATCATTCCTTGACTCCTGTGTAATAATGGGTGCACACTTCCTGTGTTTTGGGGTCCTAGATCATTCCTTGTACTCCTGTGTAATAATGGGTGCACACTTCCTCTGTTTTGGGGCCCTATATCATTCCTTGTACTCCTGTGTAATAATGGGTGCACACTTCCTCTGTTTTGGGGCCCTATATCATTCCTTGTACTCCTGTGTAATAATGGGTGCACAATTCCTGTGTTTTGGGGTTCTATATCATTCCTTGTACTCCTGTGTAATAATGGGTGCACACTTCCTCTGTTTTGGGGCCCTATATCATTCCTTGTACTCCTCTGTAATAATGGGTGCACACTTCCTCTGTTTTGGGGTCCTATATCATTCTTTGTACTCCAGTGTAATAATGGGTGCACACTTCCTGTGTTTTGGGGTCCTATATCATTCCTTGTACTCCTCTGTAATAATGGGTGCACACTTCCTCTGTTTTGGGGTCCTATATCATTCCTTGTACTCCTGTGTAATAATGGGTGCACACTTCCTCTGTTTTGGGGTCCTATATCATTCCTTGTACTCCTGTGTAATAATGGGTGCACACTTCCTCTGTTTTGGGGTTCTATATCATTCCTTGTACTCCTGTGTAATAATGGGGGCACACTTCCTGTGTTCTGGGGTCCTATATCATTCCTTGCACTCCTCTCTAATAATGGGTGCACACTTCCTCTGTTTTGGGGTCCTATATCATTCTTTGTACTCCTGTGTAATAATGGGTGCACACTTCCTCTGTTTTGGGGTCCTATATCATTCCTTGTACTCCTGTGTAATAATGGGTGCACACTTCCTCTGTTTTGGGGTTCTATATCATTCCTTGTACTCCTGTGTAATAATGGGTGCACACTTCCTGTGTTCTGGGGTCCTATATCATTCCTTGCACTCCTCTCTAATAATGGGTGCACACTTCCTCTGTTTTGGGGTCCTATATCATTCTTTGTACTCCAGTGTAATAATGGGTGCACACTTCCTCTGTTTTGGGGCCCTATACAAATTTCCTTGTACTCCTGTGTAATAATGGGTGCACACTTCCTGTGTTTTGGGGTTCTATATCATTCCTTGTACTCCTCTGTAATAACGGATACACATTTCCTCTGTTTTGGGGTCCTATATCATTCCTTGTACTCCTGTGTAATAATGGGTGCACACTTCCTGTGTTCTGGGGTCCTATATCATTCCTTGCACTCCTCTCTAATAATGGGTGCACACTTCCTCTGTTTTGGGGTCCTATATCATTCTTTGTACTCCAGTGTAATAATGGGTGCACACTTCCTCTGTTTTGGGGCCCTATACAAATTTCCTTGTACTCCTGTGTAATAATGGGTGCACACTTCCTGTTTTCTGGGGTCCTATATCATTCCTTGTACTCCTCTGTAATAACGGATACACATTTCCTCTGTTTTGGGGTCCTATATCATTCCTTGTACTCCTGTGTAATAATGGGTGCACACTTCCTGTGTTCTGGGGTCCTATATCATTCCTTGCACTCCTCTCTAATAATGGGTGCACACTTCCTCTGTTTTGGGGTCCTATATCATTCTTTGTACTCCAGTGTAATAATGGGTGCACACTTCCTCTGTTTTGGGGCCCTATACAAATTTCCTTGTACTCCTGTGTAATAATGGGTGCACACTTCCTGTGTTCTGGGGTCCTATATCATTCCTTGTACTCCTCTGTAATAACGGATACACATTTCCTCTGTTTTGGGGTCCTATATCATTCCTTGTACTCCTGTGTAATAATGGGCGCACACTTCCTGTGTTTTGGGGTCCTATATCATTCCTTGTACTCCTGTGTAATAATGGGTGCACACTTCCTCTGTTTTGAGGCCCTATATCATTCCTTGTACTCCTGTGTAATAATGGGTGCACACTTCCTCTGTTTTGGGGTCCTATATCATTCCTTGTACTCCAGTGTAATAATGGGTGCACACTTCCTCTGTTTTGGGGTCCTATATCATTCCTTGTACTCCAGTGTAATAATGGGTGCACACTTCCTCTGTTTTGAGGCCCTATATCATTCCTTGTACTCCTGTGTAATAATGGGTGCACACTTCCTCTGTTTTGGGGTCCTATATCATTCCTTGTACTCCTGTGTAATAATGGGTGCACACTTCCTGTGTTTTGGGGTCCTATATCATTCCTTGTACTCCTGTGTAATAATGGGTGCACACTTCCTCTGTTTTGGGGTTCTATATCATTCCTTGTACTCCTGTGTAATAATGGGGGCACACTTCCTGTGTTCTGGGGTCCTATATCATTCCTTGCACTCCTCTCTAATAATGGGTGCACACTTCCTCTGTTTTGGGGTCCTATATCATTCTTTGTACTCCAGTGTAATAATGGGTGCACACTTCCTCTGTTTTGGGGCCCTATACAAATTTCCTTGTACTCCTGTGTAATAATGGGTGCACACTTCCTGTGTTTTGGGGTTCTATATCATTCCTTGTACTCCTCTGTAATAACGGATACACATTTCCTCTGTTTTGGGGTCCTATATCATTCCTTGTACTCCTGTGTAATAATGGGTGCACACTTCCTGTGTTCTGGGGTCCTATATCATTCCTTGCACTCCTCTCTAATAATGGGTGCACACTTCCTCTGTTTTGGGGTCCTATATCATTCTTTGTACTCCAGTGTAATAATGGGTGCACACTTCCTCTGTTTTGGGGCCCTATACAAATTTCCTTGTACTCCTGTGTAATAATGGGTGCACACTTCCTGTGTTTTGGGGTCCTATATCATTCCTTGTACTCCTCTGTAATAACGGATACACATTTCCTCTGTTTTGGGGTCCTATATCATTCCTTGTACTCCTGTGTAATAATGGGCGCACACTTCCTGTGTTTTGGGGTCCTATATCATTCCTTGTACTCCTGTGTAATAATGGGTGCACACTTCCTCTGTTTTGAGGCCCTATATCATTCCTTGTACTCCTGTGTAATAATGGGTGCACACTTCCTCTGTTTTGGGGTCCTATATCATTCCTTGTACTCCAGTGTAATAATGGGTGCACACTTCCTCTGTTTTGGGGTCCTATATCATTCCTTGTACTCCAGTGTAATAATGGGTGCACACTTCCTCTGTTTTGGGGTCCTATATCATTCCTTGTACTCCTGTGTAATAATGGGTGCACACTTCCTCTGTTTTGGGGTCCTATATCATTCCTTGTACTCCAGTGTAATAATGGGTGCACACTTCCTCTGTTTTGAGGCCCTATATCATTCCTTGTACTCCTGTGTAATAATGGGTGCACACTTCCTCTGTTTTGGGGCCTTATATCATTCCTTGTACTCCTGTGTAATAATAGGTGCACACTTCCTCTGTTTTGGGGCCTTATATCATTCCTTGTACTCCTGTGTAATAATGGGTGCACACTTCCTCTGTTTTGGGGTCCTATATCATTCCTTGTACTCCTGTGTAATAATGGGGGCACACTTCCTGTGTTTTGGGGTCCTATATCATTCCTTGTACTCCTGTGTAATAATAGGTGCACACTTCCTCTGTTTTGGGGTCCTATATCATTCCTTGTACTCTTGTGTAATAATGGGCGCACACTTCCTGTGTTTTGGGGTCCTATATCATTTGCAGTAAGATTGGTCATTCACCTATGGAAGGAATCCTCACTCCACAAGAACATTGTGCCAATAGGTGTTGTCATAGGAACAGAAAATTGTGACTTGATTTTAAATCCTTTTGTATCATTTACAATATACCTATTGGATTATACTATTCTCCTTGATCTAGAAAATTAACCCTAACTGCATTACCTAGAATTCATTTCTTATCGTACAACCTATATGTCATTCACCAGCCCAGCAGGAGGCCACTAAGGAAAGCCAGGGCTGGCCGCCATCGAGTGGGGGCGCCAAACAACCGTTCTCTTCAGCGTGCCAACCTCCACAGCCAGGCAGGGCTCTGTTAGGCCGGTTTCACACGTCAGTGGCTCTGGTATGTGTAGTGACAGTTTCCTCTCGTACCGGAGACACTGACACACGTAGACCCATTCAAATGAATGAGTCTATGCATATGTCAGCGTGTTTTCACGGACACACCGTCCGTGTGCATGTCAGGGTTTGTGGGAGCGCACGGCCCGCAAAACGTGCTGAACACGGCACATGGAGAACAGTTCACACTGTCCTCTGTGTTCACAGACGGCCGCCGGGAAGAAGCACTACAGTAAGTGCTGTTCCCCGGCGGCTGTCATTCTTCCCTGCTCCGCCAGCAACAGCAAGCAGGAGAGATGAATGAATGAAAACCTGACGTGGGGTCCCCCTCGGCTTATGAACCAAGCCGGCAAAGCTCACAGCTGGGGGCCGATATTCTCAGGGAACTCACCAGACATGTAGGGGACACCGCAAACGACCCCGGACCGGGTATAAACGCCCCCGGTCCGGGGTCGTTTGCGGTGTCCCCTACATCTCTGGTGAGTTCCCTGGCTTTCGGTCCTCCATGTAGCTTCTTATAGCTATCCATACTTATGGGCTACTGTCAATTAGGACTGTCACTGGGAGCCCTCCTTCATGCCTATAATTGCTAAAGCACTGGCACCTTCTATTAATCTTATGTTTGTATGCCATTCATGCATGAAAAGGCAGCGCAATCCCCTCGCGACGCACCCGGACTACCTTGCTGCAGTCTTGTGATGTTTATATTTATGTATTTTTTTTTTTTATAAATTGTTAAAGTGAAAGTAATATTTTTTACTATAATCACGTAGTAGCTCTTTTTCCTCCTGATGCACAAGTATCCATACCTGCCCGGCGCTCAGTCACATCCCACGGCGTAAACTACTGGGGAATGAGTGGCAGCATCGGGCCCCGACTCAGTAACCAGCGGCCATGTCACTGAGCCTGTGCCCGCTGCTTCCACTCATTCCCCAGTAGTTTACAGGCGGAGCGGCTCTAAAACGATTAACCCCTGAGATGGAATTATGCCGTGGGACGGGACTGATCGCCGGACAGGTATGGGATATTGTTGGTTTAATATTTTATAGTTTTTTGCAGACCGATGGCGTCGATATGGAATTGGGAGTATAATAAAGCTTTAAACACTGCGTGGTGTATTCTTTCATTAAAACACTTTGCTCTTATTGTGTGTTTATTTAACCCTTGAATAACTCTAGGATTAGTAATGGATAGGTGTCTAATTGACTCCTCTCCATTACTAAGCCAGGCTTAATGTCACCTTACAATAGCAAGGTGACATTAACCCCTCATTACCCCACTAACAACCACTACAGGGCAAATGGGAAGAACCCGACAAAGCTCCAGAACAGGCACATCTAAGGCTATGTGCACATGCTGCTTTTTTCCCTGCGCAGATTTGGTGCGGAATTAAAAATGCAGCATGTCACTTCTTTTGTGCGGTTTTGCTGCAGTTTTCCACCTGCTCCATTCTAGAAATCCGCAGGTGGAAAACCGAATAAAACAAGCAGTAAAACCGCAGGAAAAACGAAAGTCATTTGACCTGCGGATTTAGTCAATTGTGCGCGGAAAATTCCAACGCAGAATACACACCGTGTGCACATAGCCTAATAGATGCACCTTTTCTGAGCAGCTGGGGGCTGCTGTTTTTAAGCTGGGGGGGGGGGGGAGCCAAGATCAATGGCCCCTTACCAGCCTGAAAATATCAGCCCCCAGCTGTGAGTTTTGCTGGGTTGGCTCACAAACAGAGGGGGACCCCACGTCAGGTTTTCATTCATTCTTCTCTCCTGCTCGTGCTGTTGCTGGCGGAGCAGGGAAGAATGACAGCCGCGTTCAGCACCAGCCGCCGGGGGACAGCGGCTTACTGTAGCGCTTCTTCCCAGGCGGCCGTCCGTGTGGTCCTGATGTGGCACACGGAGGTATCACGTATCCACACGGACAGCTGTGGTACCGGAATTATCTGGACGTGCAAGACTGCCCTTAGGGAGAAATCAGGGAGCCTGCAGGTAATTTTGCAAGTTGGATTGGTCTGTGTGTTTTAGATAATCATTGTTGAGCCCAATCATCCCGACACTGTCAGTTTCCAACACTGGGGGGCGCTGTGTAAGAAAATCAATTCATACCTCATAAGAGAGGAAATGCTTCACAAACGTATGGTTATTCCTTAGTCATAGGACTCTCTCCACACACGCGCGCCGCCCTCCCTCCACAAACACGCCTCTCTGTCCACACGCGCGCCGCCCTCCCCCCCTCTCTGTCCACACACGCGCACCGCCCTCCCCCCTCTCTGTCCACACACGCGCACCGCCCTCCCCCCTCTCTGTCCACACACGCGCACCGCCCTCCCCCCTCTCTGTCCACACACGCGCACCGCCCTCCCCCCTCTCTGTCCACACACGCGCACCGCCCTCCCCCCTCTCTGTCCACACACGCGCACCGCCCTCCCTCCTCTCTGTCCACACACGCGCACCGCCCTCCCCCCTCTCTGTCCACACACGCGCACCGCCCTCCCCCCTCTGTCCACACACGCGCACCGCCCTCCCCCCTCTCTGTCCACACACGCGCACCGCCCTCCCCCCTCTCTGTCCACACACGCGCACCGCCCTCCCCCCTCTGTCCACACACGCGCACCGCCCTCCCCCCTCTGTCCACACACGCGCACCGCCCTCCCCCCTCTGTCCACACACGCGCACCGCCCTCCCCCCTCTCTGTCCACACACGCGCACCGCCCTCCCCCTCTCTGTCCACACACGCGCACCGCCCTCCCCCTCTCTGTCCACACACGCACACCGCCCTCCCCCTCTCTGTCCACACACGCACACCGCCCTCCCCCCTCTCTGTCCACACACGCGCACCGCCCTCCCCCCTCTGTCCACACGCGCACCGCCCTCCCCCCTCTCTGTCCACACACGCGCACCGCCCTCCCCCCTCTCTGTCCACACACGCGCACCGCCCTCCCCCTCTAGACACGCACCGCCCTCCCTCTCCACACACACACGCCTCTCTATACATACGCGCACCGTCCTCCCTCTCTCTCCACACACGCCTCTCTCTCTCTACAAACGCGCACCGCCCTGCCTCCACACACGCACACCGTCCTCCCTCTCCCTACGCACATGCGTCTCTCTCTATATACAGTTGTGGCCAAAAGTATTGACACCCCTGCAATTCTGTCAGATAATACTCAGTTTCTTCCGGAAAATGATAGCAAACACAAATTCTTTGTTATTATCATCTTCATTTAATTTGTCTTAAATGAAAAAACACAAAAAGAATTGTCCTAAAGCCAAATTGGATATAATTCCACACCAAACATAAAAAAAGAGGGTGGACAAAAGTATTGGCACTGTTGGAAAAATCATGTGATGCTTCTCTAATTTGTGTAATTATCAGCACCTGTAACTTACCTGTGGCACCTAACAGGTGTTGGCAATAACTAAATCACACTTGCAGCCAGTTGACATGGATTAAAGTTGACTCAACCGCTGTCCTGTGTCCTTGTGTGTACCACATTGAGCATGGAGAAAAGAAAGAAGACCAAAGAACTGTCTGAGGACTTGAGAAACCAAATTGTGAGGAAGCATGAGCAATCTCAAGGCTACAAGTCCATCTCCAAAGACCTGAATGTTCCTGTGTCTACCGTGCGCAGTGTCATCAAGAAGTGTAAAGCCCATGGCACTGTGGCTAACCTCTCTAGATGTGGACGGAAAAGAAAAATTGACAAGAGATTTCAACGCAAGATTGTGCGGATGTTGGATAAAGAACCTCGACTAACATCCAAACAAGTTCAAGCTGCCCTGCAGTCCGAGGGTACAACAGTGTCAACCCGTACTATCCGTCGGCGTCTGAATGAAAAGGGACTGTATGGTAGGAGACCCAGGAAGACCCCACTTCTTACCCCGAGACATAAAAAAGCCAGGCTGGAGTTTGCCAAAACTTACCTGAAAAAGCCCAAAACGTTTTGGAAGAATGTTCTCTGGTCAGATGAGACAAAAGTAGAGCTTTTTGGGCAAAGTCATCAAAATAGAGTTTACAGGAGAAAAAAAAAAGGCATTCAAAGAAAAGAACACGGTCCCTACAGTCAAACATGGCAGAGGTTCCCTTATGTTTTGGGGTTGCTTTGCTACCTCTGGCACTGGACTGCTTGACCGTGTGCATGGCATTATGAAGTCTGAAGACTACCAACAAATTTTGCAGCATAATGTAGGGCCCAGTGTGAGAAAGCTGGGTCTCCCTCAGAGGTCATGGGTCTTCCAGCAGGACAATGATCCAAAACACACTTCAAAAAGCACTAGAAAATGGTTTGAGAGAAAGCACTGGAGACTTCTAAGGTGGCCAGCAATGAGTCCAGACCTGAATCCCATAGAACACCTGTGGAGAGATCTAAAAATGGCAGTTTGGAGAAGGCACCCTTCAAATATCAGGGACCTGGAGCAGTTTGCCAAAGAAGAATGGTCTAAAATTCCAGCAGAGCATTGTAAGAAACTCATTGATGGTTACCGGAAGCGGTTGGTCGCAGTTATTTTGGCTAAAGGTTGTGCAACCAAGTATTAGGCTGAGGGTGCCAATACTTTTGTCTGGCCCATTTTTGGAGTTTTGTGTGACATGATCAATGTTTTGCTTTTTGCTTCATTCTCTTTTGTGTTTTTTCATTTAAGACAAATTAAATGAAGATAATAATACCAAAGAATCTGTGTTTGTAATCATTTTCAGGAAGAAACTGAGTATTATCTGACAGAATTGCAGGGGTGTCAATACTTTTGGCCACAACTGTACGCGCACTGCCCTCCCTCTCCCCCTCTCTCCACGCACGCACCGCTCTCTCTCCCCCTTTCTCCACACGCGCACCGCTCTCTCCCCCTTTCTCCACACGCGCACCGCTCTCTCCCCCTTTCTCCACACGCGCACCGCTCTCTCCCCCTTTCTCCACACGCGCACCGCTCTCTCCCCCTTTCTCCACACGCGCACCGCTCTCTCCCCCTTTCTCCACACGCGCACCGCTCTCTCCCCCTTTCTCCACACGCGCACCGCTCTCTCCCCCTTTCTCCACACGCGCACCGCTCTCTCTCCCTTTCTCCACACGCGCACCGCTCTCTCTCCCTCTCTCCACACGCGCACCGCTCTCTCCCCCTCTCTCCACACGCGCACCGCTCTCTCCCCCTCTCTCCACACGCGCACCGCTCTCTCCCCCTTTCTCCACACGCGCACCGCTCTCTCCCCCTTTCTCCACACGCGCACCGCTCTCTCCCCCTTTCTCCACACGCGCACCGCTCTCTCTCCCTTTCTCCACACGCGCACCGCTCTCTCTCCCTCTCTCCACACGCGCACCGCTCTCTCTCCCTTTCTCCACACGCGCACCGCTCTCTCCCCCTCTCTCCACACGCGCACCGCTCTCTCCCCCTTTCTCCACACGCGCCCCGCTCTCTCCCCCTTTCTCCACACGCGCCCCGCTCTCTCCACAGGCGCACCGCTCTCTCCACACGCGCACCGCTCTCTCCACACGCGCACCGCTCTCTCTCCCTTTCTCCACACACGCACAGCTCTCTCCACAAGCGCACCGCTCTCTCTCTCTCCACACGCGCACCTCTCTCTCTCGCTCTCTCCACACGCGCACCTCTCTCTCGCTCTCTCCACACGCGCACCTCTCTCCCCCCCTTTCTCCACACGCGCACCGCTCTCTCTCTCCACACGCGCACCGCTCGCTCCACACGCGCACCGCTCTCTCTCGCTCGCTCCACACGCGCACCGCTCTCTCTCCCCCCACACGCGCACCGCTCTCTCTCCCCCCCTTTCTCCACACGCGCACCGCTCTCTCTCCCCCCCCTTTCTCCACACGCGCACCGCTCTCTCTCCCCCCCCTTTCTCCACACGCGCACCGCTCTCTCTCCCTTTCTCCACACGCGCACCGCTCTCTCCCCCTTTCTCCACACGCGCACCGCTCTCTCCCCCTTTCTCCACACGCGCACCGCTCTCTCTCCCTTTCTCCACACGCGCACCGCTCTCTCTCCCTTTCTCCACACGCGCACCGCTCTCTCTCCCTTTCTCCACACGCGCACCGCTCTCTCCCCCTTTCTCCACACGCGCACCGCTCTCTCTCCCTTTCTCCACACGCGCACCGCTCTCTCTCCCCCCTTTCTCCACACGCGCACCGCTCTCTCTCCCTTTCTCCACACGCGCACCGCTCTCTCCCCCTTTCTCCACACGCGCACCGCTCTCTCTCCCTTTCTCCACACGCGCACCTCTTCCCCCATGTATATCCCACACGCAGTAATCCCCTCAGCTCCCTCAGGTGTCCTGTAACGCTGGGGTCACTCACCATCACGGGGGCGTCCTCGCCGTCACTCAGGCCTCCCCGGCCGCTCTCCCCTCACACTTTCTCTCAGTCAGTGACGACGTTTTCGCGCCAGAACGTTTCAGCTGGCAAGTACGTGACGTCACGCCAGAGGCTGGCTGATTGAAGCCACGCCCTTTAGTAACTGCAACGCCCACTCACTGAGGGCCGCCACGCACAAGATGGCGCTGGTTGGTAAATGAGCGCCTGCGCGGCGCTGTGCACGCTGGGAGGAAGGTCAGAAGACTGTCGGAGTGCGGTGTCGGGCGCTGGCTCTTTGTCTCGTCGCAGCCTCCCCGTGACGGACGGGTGGACACGGCCGGGATGGTGAGTACGGTAGAGGGGGGGGAGCTGTGGAGGCGCTGTGCCCGGGCGGAGGCGGCAGCGCTGCGGGAGGAGAGAGGGGCAGCTCCTGCTGTGTGTGAGGCCCGGGCCGCGGCGCTCCGACACTGACCTTCCCATCATGGCGGAGCGCGGCCGACAGCAGCGACCGAGCGGGCGAAGAGCGGGGCGAGCGCCCCAACATGGCGGCCAGCGGCCCCAACCGGCGACACCGGCGCCACTCACAAGATGGCCGCCCTGTGCGCGACGTATATATACTGTGTGTAATGTATGACCCCCCGTATATATACTGCGGGACAGGAGACCCCTGTGTGTAATGTATGACCCCCCCCCCCCGTATATATACTGCGGGACAGGAGACCCCTGTGTATAATGTATGACCCCCCCCGTATATATACTGCGGGACAGGAGACCCCTGTGTATAATATATGACCCCCCGTATATATACTGCGGGACAGGAGACCCCTGTGTATAATATATGACCCCCCCGTATATATACTGCGGGACAGGAGACCCCTGTGTATAATATATGACCCCCCCGTATATATACTGCGGGACAGGAGACCCCTGTGTATAATGTATGACCCCCCGTATATATACTGCGGGACAGGAGACCCCTGTGTATAATATATGACCCCCCGTATATATACTGCGGGACAGGAGACCCCTGTGTGTAATGTATGACCCCCCCGTATATATACTGCGGGACAGGAGACCCCTGTGTATAATGTATGACCCCCCCCCCCCCGTATATATACTGTGTGTAATGTATGACCCCCCGTATATATACTGCGGGACAGGAGACCCCTGTGTATAATGTATGACCCCCCGTATATATACTGCGGGACAGGAGACCCCTGTGTATAATGTATGACCCCCCCCCCCCCCCGTATATATACTGTGTGTAATGTATGACCCCCCGTATATATACTGCGGGACAGGAGACCCCTGTGTATAATATATGACCCCCCCCGTATATATACTGCGGGACAGGAGACCACTGTGTATAATATGACCCCCCCCCCGTATATATACTGCGGGACAGGAGACCCCTGTGTATAATATATGACCCCCTGTATATATACTGCGGGACAGGAGACCCCTGTGTATAATGTATGACCCCCCCCCCCGTATATATACTGCGGGACAGGAGACCCCTGTGTATAATGTATGACCCCCCCCCCGTATATATACTGCGGGACAGGAGACCACTGTGTGTAATATATGACCCCCCCGTATATATACTGCGGGACAGGAGACCCATGTGTGTAATATATGACCCCCCCCCGTATATATACTGCGGGACAGGAGACCCCTGTGTATAATATATGACCCCCCCCCCCCCCCCATATATATACTGCGGGACAGGAGACCCCTGTGTATAATATCTGACCCCCCCCCCGTATATATACTGCGGGACAGGAGACCACTGTGTGTAATATATGACCCCCCCGTATATATACTGCGGGACAGGAGACCCCTGTGTATAATATATGACCCCCCCCCGTATATATACTGCGGAACAGGAGACCCTTGTGTATAATATATGACCCCCCCGTATATATACTGCGGGACAGGAGACCCCTGTGTATAATATATGACCCCCCCCCGTATATATACTGCGGGACAGGAGACCCCTGTGTATAATATATGACCCCCCCCCGTATATATACTGCGGGACAGGAGACCCCTGTGTATAATATCTGACCCCCCCCCCCGTATATATACTGCGGGACAGGAGACCCCTGTGTATAATATATGACCCCCCGTATATATACTGCGGGACAGGAGACCCCTGTGTATAATATATGACCCCCCCGTATATATACTGCGGGTCAGGAGACCCCTGTGTATAATGTATGACCCACCGTATATATACTGCGGGACAGGAGACCCCTGTGTATAATATATGACCCCCCCCCCCCGTATATATACTGCGGGACAGGAGACCCATGTGTGTAATATATGACCCCCCCCGTATATATACTGCGGGACAGGAGACCCCTGTGTATAATATATGACCCCCCCCCCCCCCGTATATATACTGCGGGACAGGAGACCCCTGTGTATAATATCTGACCCCCCCCCCCGTATATATACTGCGGGACAGGAGACCACTGTGTGTAATATATGACCCCCCGTATATATACTGCGGGACAGGAGACCCCTGTGTATAATATATGACCCCCCCCCCCCGTATATATACTGCGGGACAGGAGACCCCTGTGTATAATATATGACCCCCCCCCGTATATATACTGCGGGACAGGAGACCCCTGTGTATAATATCTGACCCCCCCCCCGTATATATACTGCGGGACAGGAGAACCCTGTGTATAATATATGACCCCCCCGTATATATACTGCGGGACAGGAGACCACTGTGTGTAATATATGACCCCCCCCCCCCCGTATATATACTGCGGGACAGGAGACTCCTGTGTATAATATATGACCCCCCCCGTATATATACTGCGGGACAGGAGACCCCTGTGTATAATATATGACCCCCCCCCCCCCCCCGTATATATACTGCGGGACAGGAGACCCCTGTGTATAATATATGACCCCCCCCCCCCGTATATATACTGCGGGACAGGAGACCCCTGTGTATAATATATGACCCCCCCCCCCCCGTATATATACTGCGGGACAGGAGACCACTGTGTATAATATCTGACCCCCCCCCCGTATATATACTGCGGGACAGGAGACCACTGTGTGTAATATATGACCCCCCCGTATATATACTGCGGGACAGGAGACCCCTGTGTATAATGTATGACCCCCCCCCCCCCGTATATATACTGCGGGACAGGAGACCCATGTGTGTAATATATGACCCCCCCGTATATATACTGCGGGACAGGAGACCCCTGTGTATAATATATGACCCCCCCCCCCCGTATATATACTGCGGGACAGGAGACCCCTGTGTATAATATCTGACCCCCCCCCGTATATATACTGCGGGACAGGAGACCACTGTGTGTAATATATGACCCCCCGTATATATACTGCGGGACAGGAGACCCCTGTGTATAATATATGACCCCCCCCCCCCGTATATATACTGCGGGACAGGAGACCCCTGTGTATAATATATGACCCCCCCCCCCGTATATATACTGCGGGACAGGAGACCCCTGTGTATAATATCTGACCCCCCCCCCGTATATATACTGCGGGACAGGAGACCACTGTGTGTAATATATGACCCCCCGTATATATACTGCGGGACAGGAGACCCCTGTGTATAATATATGACCCCCCCCCCGTATATATACTGCGGGACAGGAGACCCCTGTGTATAATATATGACCCCCCCCCCGTATATATACTGCGGGACAGGAGACCCCTGTGTATAATATCTGACCCCCCCCCCGTATATATACTGCGGGACAGGAGACCCCTGTGTATAATATATGACCCCCCCCCGTATATATACTGCGGGACAGGAGACCACTGTGTGTAATATATGACCCCCCCCCCCCCCCCGTATATATACTGCGGGACAGGAGACTCCTGTGTATAATATATGACCCCCCCCCGTATATATACTGCGGGACAGGAGACCCCTGTGTATAATATATGACCCCCCCCCCCCCCGTATATATACTGCGGGACAGGAGACCCCTGTGTATAATATATGACCCCCCCCCCCCCGTATATATACTGCGGGACAGGAGACCCCTGTGTATAATATATGACCCCCCCCCCCGTATATATACTGCGGGACAGGAGACCACTGTGTATAATATCTGACCCCCCCCCGTATATATACTGCGGGACAGGAGACCACTGTGTGTAATATATGACCCCCCCGTATATATACTGCGGGACAGGAGACCCCTGTGTATAATGTATGACCCCCCCCCCCCCCCCGTATATATACTGCGGGACAGGAGACCCATGTGTGTAATATATGACCCCCCCGTATATATACTGCGGGACAGGAGACCCCTGTGTATAATATATGACCCCCCCCCCCGTATATATACTGCGGGACAGGAGACCCCTGTGTGTAATATCTGACCCCCCCCCCGTATATATACTGCGGGACAGGAGACCACTGTGTGTAATATATGACCCCCCCGTATATATACTGCGGGACAGGAGACCCCTGTGTATAATGTATGACCCCCCCCCCCCCGTATATATACTGCGGGACAGGAGACCCCTGTGTATAATATATGACCCCCCCCCGTATATATACTGCGGGACAGGAGACCCATGTGTGTAATATATGACCCCCCCCGTATATATACTGCGGGACAGGAGACCCATGTGTGTAATATATGACCCCCCCGTATATATACTGCGGAACAGGAGACCCCTGTGTATAATATATGACCCCCCCCGTATATATACTGCGGGACAGGAGACCCCTGTGTATAATATATGACCCCCCATATATATACTGCGGGACAGGAGACCCCTGTGTATAATATATGACCCCCCATATATATACTGCGGGACAGGAGACCCATGTGTGTAATATATGACCCCCCCGTATATATACTGCGGGACAGGAGACCCCTGTGTATAATATGACCCCCCCCCCCCCCGTATATATACTGCGGGACAGGAGACCCCTGTGTATAATATATGACCCCCCCCGTATATATACTGCGGGACAGGAGACCCATGTGTGTAATATATGACCCCCCCCCCCCCCCCGTATATATACTGCGGGACAGGAGACCCCTGTGTGTAATATATGACCCCCCCCCCGTATATATACTGCGGGACAGGAGACCCCTGTGTATAATATATGACCCCCCCCCCCCCCCCGTATATATACTGCTGGACAGGAGACCCCTGTGTGTAATATATGACCCCCCTGTATATATACTGCTGGACAGGAGACCCCTGTGTGTAATATATGACCCCCCTGTATATATACTGCGGGACAGGAGACCCATGTGTGTAATATATGACCCCCCGTATATATACTGCGGGACAGGAGACCCCTGTGTATAATATATGACCCCCCCCCCCCGTATATATACTGCGGGACAGGAGACCCCTGTGTATAATATCTGACCCCCCCCCCCCGTATATATACTGCGGGACAGGAGACCACTGTGTGTAATATATGACCCCCCCGTATATATACTGCGGGACAGGAGACCCCTGTGTATAATGTATGACCCCCCCCCCCCGTATATATACTGCGGGACAGGAGACCCATGTGTGTAATATATGACCCCCCCGTATATATACTGCGGGACAGGAGACCCCTGTGTATAATATATGACCCCCCCCCCCGTATATATACTGCGGGACAGGAGACCCCTGTGTGTAATATATGACCCCCCCCCCCCGTATATATACTGCGGGACAGGAGACCCCTGTGTGTAATATATGACCCCCCCCCCCCGTATATATACTGCGGGACAGGAGACCCCTGTGTATAATATATGACCCCCCCGTATATATACTGCGGGACAGGAGACCCCTGTGTATAATATATGACCCCCCGTATATATACTGCGGGACAGGAGACCCCTGTGTATAATATATGACCCCCCCCCCCGTATATATACTGCTGGACAGGAGACCCCTGTGTGTAATATATGACCCCCCTGTATATATACTGCTGGACAGGAGACCCCTGTGTGTAATATATGACCCCCCTGTATATATACTGCGGGACAGGAGACCCCTGTGTATAATATATGACCCCCCCGTATATATACTGCGGGACAGGAGACCCCTGTGTATAATATATGACCCCCCCGTATATATACTGCGGGACAGGAGACCCCTGTGTGTAATATATGACCCCCCCCGTATATATACTGCGGGACAGGAGACCCCTGTGTATAATATATGACCCCCCCGTATATATACTGCTGGACAGGAGACCCCTGTGTGTAATATATGACCCCCCCGTATATATACTGCTGGACAGGAGACCCCTGTGTGTAATATATGACCCCCCTGTATATATACTGCGGGACAGGAGACCCCTGTGTATAATATGACACCCCCCCCCCCCCGTGTATATATACTGCGGGATAGGAGACCCCTGTGTGTAATATATGACCCCCCGTATATATACTGCGGGACAGGAGACCCCTGTGCATAATATATGACCCCCCCCCCCCGTATATATACTGCGGGACAGAAGACCCCTGTGTATAATATGACCCCCCCCCCGTATATATACTGCGGGACAGGAGACCCCTGTGTATAATATATGACCCCCCGTATATATACTGCTGGACAGGAGACCCCTGTGTGTAATATATGACCCCCCGTATATATACTGCGGGACAGGAGACTCCTGTGTATAATATATGACCCCCCCCCGTATATATACTGCGGGACAGGAGACCCCTGTGTATAATATATGACCCCCCGTATATATACTGCGGGACAGGAGACCCCTGTGTATAATATATGACCCCCCCCCGTATATATACTGCGGGACAGGAGACCCCTGTGTATAATATATGACCCCCCGTATATATACTGCGGGACAGGAGACTCCTGTGTATAATATATGACCCCCCCCCCCCCCCCGTATATATACTGCGGGACAAGAGACCCCTGTGTATAATATATGACCCCCCCCCGTATATATACTGCGGGACAGGAGACCCCTGTGTATAATATATGACCCCCCGTATATATACTGCTGGACAGGAGACCCCTGTGTGTAATATATGACCCCCCCCCCCCCCGTATATATACTGCGGGACAGGAGACCCCTGTGTATAATATATGACCCCCCCCGTATATATACTGCGGGACAGGAGACCCCTGTGTGTAATATATGACCCCCCCCCCCCCGTATATATACTGCGGGACAGGAGACTCCTGTGTATAATATATGACCCCCCCGTATATATACTGCGGGACAGGAGACTCCTGTGTATAATATATGACCCCCCCCCCCCCCGTATATATACTGCGGGACAGGAGACCCCTGTGTGTAATATATGACCCCCCCCCCCCCCGTATATATACTGCGGGACAGGAGACTCCTGTGTATAATATATGACCCCCCCCCCCCCCGTATATATACTGCTGGACAGGAGACCCCTGTGTGTAATATATGACCCCCCCCCCCCCGTATATATACTGCGGGACAGGAGACTCCTGTGTATAATATATGACCCCCCGTATATATACTGCGGGACAGGAGACTCCTGTGTATAATATATGACCCCCCCCCGTATATATACTGCGGGACAGGAGACTCCTGTGTATAATATATGACCCCCCCCCCCCCCCCCCCCGTATATATACTGCGGGACAGGAGACCCCTGTGTATAATATATGACCCCCCCCCCCCCCCGTATATATACTGCGGGACAGGAGACCCCTGTGTATAATATATGACCCCCCCCCCCGTATATATACTGCGGGACAGGAGACCTCTGTGTATAATATGACCCCCCCCGTATGTATATATACTGCGGAACAGGAGACCCCTGTGTATAATATATGACCCCCCCCCGTATATATACTGCGGGACAGGAGACCCCTGTGTATAATATATGACCCCTCGTATATATACTGCGGGACAGGAGAGCCCTGTGTATAATATGACCCCCCGTATATATACTGCGGGACAGGAGACCTCTGTGTATAATATATGACCCCCCCGTATATATACTGCGGGACAGGAGAGCCCTGTGTATAATATGACCCCCCGTATATATACTGCGGGACAGGAGACCCCTGTGTGTAATATATGACCCCCCCCGTATATATACTGCGGGACAGGAGACCTCTGTGTATAATATATGACCCCCCCCCCCGTATATATACTGCGGGACAGGAGACCTCTGTGTATAATATATGACCCCCCCCGTATATATACTGCGGGACAGGAGACTCCTGTGTATAATATATGACCACCCCGTATATATACTGCGGGACAGGAGACTCCTGTGTATAATATATGACCCCCCCCCCCCCGTATATATACTGCGGGACAGGAGACCCCTGTGTATAATATATGACCCCCCCCCCCCCCCCGTATATATACTGCGGGACAGGAGACCCCTGTGTATAATATATGACCCCCCCCCGTATATATACTGCGGGACAGGAGACCTCTGTGTATAATATATGACCCCCCCCGTATATATACTGCGGGACAGGAGACTCCTGTGTATAATATATGACCCCCCCCCCCCCCCCCCCTTATATATACTGCGGGACAGGAGACCCCTGTGTATAATATATGACCCCCCCCCCCCCCCGTATATATACTGCGGGACAGGAGACCCCTGTGTATAATATATGACCCCCCCCCCCCCCCCCGTATATATACTGCGGGACAGGAGACCCCTGTGTATAATATATGACCCCCCCCCCGTATATATACTGCGGGACAGGAGACCTCTGTGTATAATATGACCCCCCCCGTATGTATATATACTGCGGAACAGGAGACCCCTGTGTATAATATATGACCCCCCCCGTATATATACTGCGGGACAGGAGACCCCTGTGTATAATATGACCCCCCGTATATATACTGCTGGACAGGAGACCCCTGTGTGTAATATATGACCCCCCCGTATATATACTGCGGGACAGGAGACCTCTGTGTATAATATATGACCCCCCCCCGTATATATACTGCGGGACAGGAGACCCCTGTGTATAATATATGACCCCCCCCCCCCCCCCCCCCCCGTATATATACTGCGGGACAGGAGACCCCTGTGTATAATATATGACCCCCCCGTATATATACTGCGGGACAGGAGACCTCTGTGTATAATATGACCCCCCCCCCCCCGTATGTATATATACTGCGCAACAGGAGACCCCTGTGTATAATATATGACCCCCCCCGTATATATACTGCGGGACAGGAGACCCCTGTGTATAATATATGACCCCTCGTATATATACTGCGGGACAGGAGACCCCTGTGTATAATATGACCCCCCGTATATATACTGCGGAACAGGAGACCCCTGTGTATAATATATGACACCCCGTATATATACTGCGGGACAGGAGACCCCTGTGTATAATATATGACCCCCCCGTATATATACTGCGGAACAGGAGACCCCTGTGTATAATATGACACCCCGTATATATACTGCGGGACAGGAGACCCCTGTGTATAATATATGACCCCCCCGTATATATACTGCGGGACAGGAGACCCCTGTGTATAATATATGACCCCCCGTATATATACTGCGGGACAGGAGACCCCTGTGTGTTATATATGACCCCCCCGTATATATACTGCGGGACAGGAGACCCCTGTGTATAATATATGACCCCCCCGTATATATACTGCGGAACAGGAGACCCCTGTGTATAATATATGACACCCCGTATATATACTGCGGGACAGGAGACCCCTGTGTATAATATATGACCCCCCCGTATATATACTGCGGGACAGGAGACCCCTGTGTATAATATATGACCCCCCGTATATATACTGCGGGACAGGAGACCCCTGTGTGTTATATATGACCCCCCCGTATATATACTGCGGGACAGGAGACCCCTGTGTATAATATATGACCCCCCCGTATATTTACTGCGGGACAGGAGACCCCTGTGTATAATATGACCCCCCCCCCCCCCCGTATATATACTGCGGGACAGGAGACCCCTGTGTATAATATATGACCCCCCGTATATATACTGCGGGACAGGAGACCCCTGTGTATAATATATGACCCCCCCGTATATATACTGCGGGACAGGAGATCCCTGTGTATAATATATGACCCCCCCCCCCGTATATATACTGCGGGACAGGAGACCCCTGTGTATAATATATGACCCCCCTGTATATATACTGCGGGACAGGAGACCCCTGTGTATAATATATGACCCACCGTATGTATACTGCGGGACAGGAGACCCCTGTGTATAATATATGACCCCCCCGTATATATACTGCGGGACAGTAGACCCCTGTGTATAATATATGACCCCCCCCCCCGTATATTTACTGCGGGACAGGAGACCCCTGTGTATAATATATGACCCACCGTATATATACTGCGGGACAGGAGACCCCTGTGTATAATATATGACCCCCCTGTATATATACTGCGGGACAGGAGACCCCTGTGTATAATATATGACCCCCCGTATATATACTGCGGGACAGGAGACCCCTGTGTATAATATATGACCCCCCCCCGTATATATACTGCGGGACAGGAGACCCCTGTGTATAATATATGACCCCCCCCCCCGTATATATACTGCGGGACAGGAGACCCCTGTGTATAATATATGACCCCCCTGTATATATACTGCGGGACAGGAGACCCCTGTGTATAATATATGACCCACCGTATGTATACTGCGGGACAGGAGACCCCTGTGTATAATATATGACCCCCCCGTATATATACTGCGGGACAGTAGACCCCTGTGTATAATATATGACCCCCCCCCCCGTATATTTACTGCGGGACAGGAGACCCCTGTGTATAATATATGACCCACCGTATATATACTGCGGGACAGGAGACCCCTGTGTATAATATATGACCCCCCTGTATATATACTGCGGGACAGGAGACCCCTGTGTATAATATATGACCCCCCGTATATATACTGCGGGACAGGAGACCCCTGTGTATAATATATGACCCCCCCCGTATATATACTGCGGGACAGGAGACCCCTGTGTATAATATATGACCCCCCCCTGTATATATACTGCGGGACAGGAGACCCCTGTGTATAATATATGACCCCCCGTATATATACTGCGGGACAGGAGACCCCTGTGTATAATATGACCCCCCGTATATATACTGCGGGACAGGAGACCCCTGTGTATAATATATGACCCCCCCCCCGTATATATACTGCGGGACAGGAGACCCCTGTGTATAATATGACCCCCCCCCCCCCCGTATATATACTGCGGGACAGGAGACCCCTGTGTATAATATATGACCCCCCCGTATATATACTGCGAGACAGGAGACCCCTGTGTATAATATATGACCCCCCCCTTCCCCCCCTTCTATATACTGCGGGACAGGAGACCCCTGTGTATAATATATGACCCCCCGTATATATACTGCGGGACAGGAGACCCCTGTGTATAATATGACCCCCCCCCCCGTATATATACTGCGGGACAGGAGACCCCTGTGTATAATATGACCCCCCGTATATATACTGCGAGACAGGAGACCCCTGTGTATAATATATGACCCCCCCCCCCTTCCCCCCCCTTATATATACTGCGGGACAGGAGACCCCTGTGTATAATATATGACCCCCCGTATATATACTGCGAGACAGGAGACCCCTGTGTGTAATATATGACCCTCCGTATATACAGTGCCTACAAGTAGTATTCAACCCCCTGCAGATTTAGCAGGTTTACACATTCGGAATTAACTTGGCATTGTGACATTTGGACTGTAGATCAGCCTGGAAGTGTGAAATGCACTGCAGCAAAAAAGAATGTTATTTCTTTGTTTAATTTTTTTTTAAATTGTGAAAAGTTTATTCAGAGGGTCATTTATTATTCAACCCCTCAAACCACCAGAATTCTGTTTGGTTCCCCTAAAGTATTAAGAAGTATTTCAGGCACAAAGAACAATGAGCTTCACATGTTTGGATTAATTATCTCTTTTTCCAGCCTTTTCTGACTATTTAAGACCCTCCCCAAACTTGTGAACAGCACTCATACATGGTCAACATGGGAAAGACAAAGGAGCATTCCAAGGCCATCAGAGACAAGATCGTGGAGGGTCACAAGGCTGGCAAGGGGTACAAAACCCTTTCCAAGGAGTTGGGCCTACCTGTCTCCACTGTTGGGAGCATCATCCGGAAGTGGAAGGCTTATGGAACTACTGTTAGCCTTCCACGGCCTGGACAGCCTTTGAAAGTTTCCTCCCGTGCCGAGGCCAGGCTTGTCCGAAGAGTCAAGGCTAACCAAAGGACAACAAGGAAGGAGCTCCGGGAAGATCTCATGGCAGTGGGGACATTGGTTTCAGTCAATACCATAAGTAACGTACTCCACCGCAATGGTCTCCGTTCCAGACGAGCCCGTAAGGTACCTTTACTTTCAAAGCGTCATGTCAAGGCTCGTCTACAGTTTGCTCATGATCACTTGGAGGACTCTGAGACAGACTGGTTCAAGGTTCTCTGGTCTGATGAGACCAAGATCGAGATCTTTGGTGCCAACCATACACGTGACGTTTAGAGACTGGATGGTACTGCATACGACCCCAAGAATACCATCCCTACAGTCAAGCATGGTGGTGGCAGCATCATGCTGTGGGGATGTTTCTCAGCCAAGGGGCCTGGCCATCTGGTTCGCATCCATGGGAAGATGGATAGCACGGCCTACCTGGAGATTTTGGCCAAGAACCTCCGCTCCTCCATCAAGGATCTTAAGATGGGTCGTCATTTCATCTTTCAACAAGACAACGACCCAAAGCACACAGCCAAGAAAACCAAGGCCTGGTTCAAGAGGCAAAAAATCAAGGTGTTGGAGTGGCCTAGTCAGTCTCCTGACCTTAACCCAATTGAAAACTTGTGGAAGGAGCTCAAGATTAAAGTCCACATGAGACACCCAAAGAACCTAGATAACTTGGAGAAGATCTGCATGGAGGAGTGGGCCAAGATAACTCCAGAGACCTGTGCCGGCCTTATCAGGTCTTATAAAAGACGATTATTAGCTGTAATTGCAAACAAGGGTTATTCCACAAAATATTAAACCTAGGGGTTGAATAATAATTGACCCACACTTGTATGTTTAAAATTTATTAAAATTTAACTGAGCAACATAACTTTTTGGTTTGTAAGATTTATGCATCTGTTAATAAATCCTGCTCTTGTGTGAAGTTTGAAGGCTCTAACTTATTTGCATCTTATCAAACCTGCTAAATCTGCAGGGGGTTGAATACTACTTGTAGGCACTGTATACTGCGGGACAGGAGACCCCTGTGTATAATATATGACCCCCCGTATATATACTGCGGGACAGGAGACCCCTGTGTATAATATATGACCCCCCATATATATACTGCGGGACAGGAGACCCCTGTGTGTAATATATGACCCCCCCGTATATATACTGCGGGACAGGAGACCCCTGTGTATAATATATGACCCCCCCGTATATATACTGCGGGACAGGAGACCCCTGTGTATAATATATGACCCCCCCCCCCCTGTATATATACTGCGGGACAGGAGAACCCTGTGTATAATATATGACCCCCCGTATATATACTGCGGGACAGGAGACCCCTGTGTAATATATGACCCCCCCGTATATATACTGCGGGACAGGAGACCCCTGTGTATAATATATGACCCCCCCGTATATATACTGCGGGACAGGAGACCCCTGTGTATAATATATGACCCCCCATATATATACTGCGGGACAGGAGACCCCTGTGTGTAATATATGACCCCCCCGTATATATACTGCGGGACAGGAGACCCCTGTGTATAATATATGACCCCCCCGTATATATACTGTGGGACAGGAGACCCCTGTGTATAATATATGACCCCCCCCCCGTATATATACTGCGGGACAGGAGAACCCTGTGTATAATATATGACCCCCCGTATATATACTGCGGGACAGGAGACCCCTGTGTAATATATGACCCCCCCGTATATATACTGCGGGACAGGAGAACCCTGTGCATAATATATGACCCCCCCGTATATATATACTGCGGGACAGGAGACCCCTGTGTGTAATTATGACCCCCCCGTATATATACTGCGGGACAGGAGAACCCTGTGTATAATATATGACCCCCCGTATATATATACTGCAGGACAGGAGACCCCTGTGTATAATATATGACCCCCCCCCCGTATATATACTGCGGGACAGGAGAACCCTGTGTATAATATATGACCCCCCGTATATATACTGCGGGACAGGAGACCCCTGTGTGTAATATATGACCCCCCCGTATATATACTGCGGGTCAGGAGACCCCTGTGTATAATATATGACCCCCCCCCCCCCCGTATATATACTGCGGGACAGGAGACCCCTGTGTATAATATATGACCCCCCCCCCCCCCCGTATATATACTGCGGGACAGGAGACCCCTGTGTATAATATATGACCCCCCCCCCGTATATATACTGCGGGACAGGAGACCCCTGTGTATAATATCTGACCCCCCCCGTATATATACTGCGGGACAGGAGACCCCTGTGTGTAATATCTGACCCCCCCCCCGTATATATACTGCGGGACAGGAGACCCCTGTGTATAATATATGACCCCCCCGTATATATACTGCGGGACAGGAGACCACTGTGTATAATATCTGACCCCCCCCCCCGTATATATACTGCGGGACAGGAGACCCCTGTGTATAATATATGACCCCCCGTATATATACTGCGGGACAGGAGACCCCTGTGTATAATATATGACCCCCCGTATATATACTGCGGGACAGGAGACCCCTGTGTATAATATATGACCCCCCCCCCCCGTATATATACTGCGGGACAGGAGACCCCTGTGTATAATATATGACCCCCCCCCCCCCCGTATATATACTGCGGGACAGGAGACCCCTGTGTATAATATATGACCCCCCCCCCGTATATATACTGCGGGACAGGAGACCCCTGTGTATAATATCTGACCCCCCCCGTATATATACTGCGGGACAGGAGACCCCTGTGTGTAATATATGACCCCCCGTATATATACTGCGGGACAGGAGACCCCTGTGTGTAATATATGACCCCCCCGTATATATACTGCGGGTCAGGAGACCCCTGTGTATAATATATGACCCCCCCCCCCCCGTATATATACTGCGGGACAGGAGACCCCTGTGTATAATATATGACCCCCCCGTATATATACTGCGGGACAGGAGACCCCTGTGTATAATATATGACCCCCCCCCCGTATATATACTGCGGGACAGGAGACCCCTGTGTATAATATCTGACCCCCCCCGTATATATACTGCGGGACAGGAGACCCCTGTGTGTAATATCTGACCCCCCCCCCGTATATATACTGCGGGACAGGAGACCCCTGTGTATAATATATGACCCCCCCGTATATATACTGCGGGACAGGAGACCACTGTGTATAATATCTGACCCCCCCCCCCGTATATATACTGCGGGACAGGAGACCCCTGTGTATAATATATGACCCCCCGTATATATACTGCGGGACAGGAGACCCCTGTGTATAATATATGATCCCCCCCCCCCCCCCCACGTATATATACTGCGGGACAGGAGACCCCTGTGTATAATATATGACCCCCCCCCCCCCCCGTATATATACTGCGGGACAGGAGACCCCTGTGTGTAATATGACCCCCCCCCCGTATATATACTGCTGGACAGGAGACCCCTGTGTGTAATATATGACACCCCCCCCCCGTATATATACTGCGGGACAGGAGACCCCTGTGTATAATGACCCCCCCCCCCCCGTATATATACTGCGGGACAGGAGACCCCTGTGTGTAATGTATGACCCCCCCCGTATATATACTGCGGGACAGGAGACCCCTGTGTATAATATATGACCCCCCGTATATATACTGCGGGACAGGAGACCCCTGTGTGTAATGTATGACCCCCGGTATATATACTGCAGGACACGAGACCCCTGTGTGTAATATATGACCCCCCCGTATATATACTGCGGGACAGGAGACCCCTGTGTGTAATGTATGACCCCCGGTATATATACTGCAGGACACGAGACCCCTGTGTGTAATATATGACCCCCCCGTATATATACTGCGGGACAGGAGACCCCTGTGTATAATATGACCCCTCCTTTATATTTACTGTGGGACAGGAGACCCCTGTGTATAATATATGACCCCCCCCCCCCCCGTATATATACTGCTGGACAGGAGACCCCTGTGTGTAATATATGACCCCCCCCCCGTATATATACTGCTGGACAGGAGACCCCTGTGTATAATATATGACCCCCCCCCCCGTATATATACTGCTGGACAGGAGACCCCTGTGTATAATATATGACCCCCCCGTATATATACTGCGGGACAGGAGACCCCTGTGTATAATATATGACCCCCCCCCCCCGTATATATACTGCGGGACAGGAGACCCCTGTGTATAATATATGACCCCCCCCCCCCGTATATATACTGCTGGACAGGAGACCCCTGTGTGTAATATATGACCCCCCCCCCCGTATATATACTGCTGGACAGGAGACCCCTGTGTATAATATATGACCCCCCCCCCCGTATATATACTGCTGGACAGGAGACCCCTGTGTATAATATATGACCCCCCCGTATATATACTGCGGGACAGGAGACCCCTGTGTATAATATATGACCCCCCCCCCCGTATATATACTGCGGGACAGGAGACCCCTGTGTATAATATATGACCCCCCCCGTATATATACTGCGGGACAGGAGACCCCTGTGTATAATATATGAACCCCCCCGTATATATACTGCGGAACAGGAGACCCCTGTGTATAATATGACCCCCCCCCCCCCGTATATATACTGCGGGACAGGAGATCCCTGTGTATAATATATGAACCCCCTTATATATACTGCGGGACAGGAGACCCCTGTGTATAATATATGAACCCCCCCGTATATATACTGCGAGACAGGAGACCCCTGTGTATAATATATGACCCCCCCCCCCCCGTATATATACTGCGGGACAGGAGACCCCTGTGTATAATATATGACCCACCGTATATATACTGCGGGACAGGAGACCCCTGTGTATAATATATGACACCCCGTATATATACTGCGGGACAGGAGACCCCTGTGTATAATATGACCCCCCCCCCCCCCCCCCCGTATATATACTGCGGGACAGGAGACCCCTGTGTATAATATATGAACCCCCCCGTATATATACTGCGGGACAGGAGACCCCTGTGTATAATATATGACCCCCCCCCCCGTATATATACTGCGGGACAGGAGACCCCTGTGTATAATATATGACCCACCGTATATATACTGCGAGACAGGAGACCCCTGTGTATAATATATGACCCACCGTATATATACTGCGGGACAGGAGACCCCTGTGTGTAATATATGACCCCCCCCGTATATATACTGCGGGATAGGAGACCCCTGTGTATAATATATGACCCCCCTGTATATATACTGCGGGATAGGAGACCCCTGTGTGTAATATGACCCCCCCCCCGTATATATACTGCGGGACAGGAGACCCCTGTGTTATATATGACCCCCCCGTATATATACTGCGGGACAGGAGACCCCTGTGTGTAATATGACCCCTCCCTGTATATATATATATATATATATATACTGCGGGACAGGAGACCCCTGTGTATAATATATGACCCCCCTGTATATATACTGCGGGACAGGAGACCCCTGTGTATAATATATGACCCCCCCCTGTGTATATACTGCGGGACAGGAGACCCCTGTGTATAATATATGACCCCCCTGTATATATACTGCGGGACAGGAGACCCCTGTGTATAATATATGACCCCCCCTGTGTATATACTGCGGGACAGGAGACCCCTGTGTATAATATATGACCCCCCGTATATATACTGCGGGACAGGAGACCCCTGTTTATAATATATGACCCCCCGTATATATACTGCGGGACAGGAGACCCCTGTGTATAATATATGACCCCCCCGTATATATACTGCGGGACAGGAGACCCCTGTGTATAATATATGACCCCCCGTATATATACTGCGGGACAGGAGACCCCTGTGTATAATATGACCCCCCGTAATAATAAAAATAATAATAATAAAAATAAATAATAATAATCTTTATTTATATAGCGCCAACATATTCCGCAGCGCTTTACAGTTTAACAGTTTCAAAACACAAGTCATAAGTAACAACGCTAACAATACAATAATTAAAGCAAAATAAGACGAAATAAGCCGACCCTGCTCGTGAGAGCTTACAATCTACAATGAGGTGAGGGAGAGAGTACAGGGGTGTATTTACAATGGTGTATTTACAATGAAGGTCCAGCCATCTTGCAGGAGTGAAGGATGGATGGAGATAGTGAATGGGCTACACACGCACACTTACACAGAGAATGACTTTGATTAGTGAATGTGATAGGCCGCTCTGAACAGGTGTGTTTTGAGGGAGCGCCTAAAACTATGCAAAATTGTGGATAGCCCTGATTTCTTGGGGTAGAGCATTCCAGAGGATAGGCGCAGCACGGGAGAAGTCTTGGAGTCGGGAGTGGGAGGTACGGATTAGTGCAGAGGTTAGTCGAAAGTCGTTTGCAGAGCGCAGCGATCGGCTAGGCCGATAGACAGAAATGATAGAAGAGATGTAAGGGGGTGCTGCTCTGTGGAGAGCTTTGTGGGTGAGAACAAGTACTTTGAATTGGATCCTATAATGAATGGGCAGCCAATGTAAGGACTGGCGAAGAGCGGACGCGTCCGAGTACCGATTACCCAGATGGACGATCCTGGCTGCTGCATTGAGTATGGACTGGAGAGGGGATAGTTGAGTGACGGGGAGGCCAATTAATAGAGCGTTGCAGTAATCCAGGCGAGAGTGGATCAGGGCGACAGTGAGGGTTTTTGTTGTTTCCATAGTGAGAAAAGGGCGGATTCTAGAGATGTTCTTTAGGTGTAAGCGGCAAGAGATTGTATATGGGATGTGAAGGAGAGAGTGGTGTCAAACATAACACCCAGACAGCGCACCTGCTGCCGGGGCGTTATTGTGGTACCACCCACGGAGAAGGAAATGTCAGATTTAGGGAGGTTAGTAGACGGCGGGAGCAGAAGAAGTTCGGTTTTGGAGGGGTTGAGTTTCAGATAGAGAGCGGACATGATATTGGAGACTGCGGACAGACAGTCACTGGCGTTCTGTAGTACAGAGGGGGTAAGGTCGGGGGAAGACGTGTATAGTTGTGTGTCATCAGCATAAAGATGGTACTGAAAGCCAAATCTGCTGATGGTCTGTCCAATTGGGGCTGTGTAGAGAGAGAAAAGAAGGGGGCTAAGGACTGAGCCCTGAGGTACCCCGACAGCAAGAGGAAGAGGAGATGACGTGGAGCCAGAGAACAAAACACTGAAGGAGCGGTCAGAGAGATAGGAAGAGAACCAGGAGAGTGCAGTGTCCTTAATGCCTAGTGACTGGAGCCTAGAGAGTAGGAGATGGTGGTCAACAGTATCGAAAGCTGCAGATAGGTCAAGAAGAATGAGCAGAGAGTGGTCACCGTTACGTTTTGCTGTCAGAAGGTCATTGGTCACTTTGAGTGCAGTTTCAGTCGAATGTAGGGGGCGGAAGCCGGACTGTGAAGGGTCTAGAAGGGAGTGAATGGAGAGGTAACGGGTAAGGCGGGAGTAAACTAGGCGTTCCAAAAGTTTAGAGATGAAGGGGAGATTGGAGACTGGTCTGTAGTTGTTTGTGCAGGATGGGTCGAGAGCAGGTTTCTTTAGTAGTGGAGTAACGATGGCGTGTTTGAAGGAGGATGGGAAAATGCCCGAGGAGAGGGAGAGATTAAAGATTGTAGTTAGGTGGGTTGTGACGACTGGAGAGAGAGACTGGAGGAGATGTGAGGGAATGGGGTTGGTAGTGCATGTAGTCGGACGAGAAGAAGAGAGGAGTCTGGAGACTTCTTCTGTTATGGGATCAAATGTGGAGAGTGAGCCAGGGGAGATGTAGGAAGGGATGGGAGTCACAGCACTTGGTGGTTGAGAGCAGATTTCTTGACGGATATTATCTATTTTTTCTGTAAAGTGGGAGGCCAGGTCATCAGCACAAATGTCTGTGATAGGGGCTTGTGCTTTTGGCCTGAGGAGGGAGTGAAAAGTGTCAAAAAGTTTCTTGGGGTTGTTGGCTAGTGAGGAGATCAGGGTGGTGAAGTAGGTCTGTTTGGCAAGGTGAAGGGCAGCGTTATAGGTTCTTAACATAAATTTGAAGTGGATGAAGTCTTCTGGTGTGCGGGTTTTTCTCCATAGGCGTTCAGCACTCCTGGAGCATCGCTGGAGAAGTTGAGTTTGCGATGTGAGCCAGGGCTCTTTTACTCTGTGTTTGGAGGTTCTGAGGGTGAGGGGAGCTACTTGGTCAAGGGTGCTTCTAAGAGTGTCATTGTAGTGATGAACAGCCAGATTAGGACAGGAAAGAGAGGAGATTGGGGACAGAGATGAGTGTAGGGAATCTGAAAGTGTCTGAGGGTTAATAGCTTGTAGATTTCTGACTGTGTGGTAGGTAGGAATGAGCTGGGGTGGGCGAGGATTTGTGAGCGTGAAGGAGAGAATGTTGTGGTCAGAGAGTGGAAGCGGTGAGTTGTTTAGGTGGGAGATTGAACAGAGCCGGCAGAAGACCAGATCAAGGGTGTTACCGTCCTTATGTGTCTCAGAGGTTGAAAGCTGTGAGAGGCCTAGAGAGGTGGTTAGTGATAGAAGCTGGGATGCAGATGTGGAATTAGGGCTGTTAATGGGAATGTTGAAGTCTCCCAGGATGAGGGTTGGTAGTTCTGAGGACATGAAGTGTGGCAGCCAGGCTGAAAAGTGGTCAAGGAAGAGGGCGGGTGAGCCTGGGTGCCGGTATATGACCGCTACCCTGAGGGAGAGGGGACGGAAGAGCCTGATGGTGTGGACCTCAAAAGAAGGGAATAAGAGTGATGGGACTGGGGGGATGACCTGGAAAGTGCATTGTGGGGACAGGAGTATGCCAACTCCACCACCAGGTCTGTTTGTGGGTCTTGGTGAGTGAGAGAATTGTAAGCCACCGTAGGAAATGGCAGCAGGAGAGACAGTGTCAGAATCCTGAATCCAGGTTTCAGTGAGGGCCAACAGATTAAGAGAGTTGTTCAGAAAGTAGTTGTGTAGGAAAGGAAGCTTGTTACAAGCAGACCGTGGATTCCAGAGGGCACAATTAAAAGATTGAGATGAGGGAGTGCAAGTAATGTTAATCAGATTATTGTGGTTTCGATATGAGGTAGGGTAGGGGTCGAGGTTGGGGGATGGTGGACCAGGGTTGGGGGAGATGTCCCCTGAAATCAGTAGGAGAAGGAAGATAAAGAGCCAATAGTTGTTGGAATTGTAAGTAGTTTTTTTCTGCGATGTGTTTGGGCAAGATGGGCTGAGGTTTCTCAGGAAGGTGGTGAGTGTGTGGGAGCTGTACATGGGAGAGGGAAGTATAGAGGGGCTGATGTGTATGAGTCATGATGGAGGGGGGATAGGGTGATGAATGTGGATGGCAAGGGAACACAGGAGGATAAAAATAAAGCACATGGTTAAAGGGGAAGGCAAGGTGTGGGTTACCTGACTCCTGCCCTGACTAACTGCCATGTATAACTGCCGTTTTGCTGGATGCTTATCTTCTGTGATGCTTTGCTTATGGGATGCTTGCGTGCTGTACCCCACACTGCATGCTTCCCCTTAGCAACTACTACATATATAGGCCACACTACAGGGTCAGGAGAGAGGGATTGTGGGAGATGGTTGGGTATAATTTGGCAGCTGGGGCCAGCACACCAGGGGATGGTTAGATGATCAAAGGCACTAGACAAAGATGTGGCAAAATGCTATAGCACCTTCCACCTGATAAGATCTAGAAAGGCCCCAGTCACAGATCTAAAGCAGTAAGTATTACATACAGTGCAACAAATGAATTATACCAAAGCTTTAGCAAGCACATTTAAATATGCAGCAAAATGGTCAAGCAGCAGAAGTATAGAGTTGTACCATTTGGATATATTACAGCAGAGAAATAGAGGCAGCAGAGGTGGGAAGTTGTATCATTCAGGCTGCTTGCTGGCAGTGAATGGAGTAAATACATGCAGGGTGGCTCAGTTGATTACCTGTGTGAAGAGAGATGAATGTTAATTCCATGCCATGTATAACTGCCGTTTTGCTGGATGCTTATCTTCTGTGATGCTTTGCTTATGGGATGCTTGCGTGCTGTACCCCACACTGCGTGCTTCCCCTTAGCAACTACTACATATATAGGCCACACTACAGGGTCAGGAGAGAGGGATTGTGGGAGATGGTTGGGTATAATTTGGCAGCTGGGGCCAGCACACCAGGGGATGGTTAGATGATCAAAGGCACTAGACAAAGATGTGGCAAAATGCTATAGCACCTTCCACCTGATAAGATCTAGAAAGGCCCCAGTCACAGATCTAAAGCAGTAAGTATTACATACAGTGCAACAAATGAATTATACCAAAGCTTTAGCAAGCACATTTAAATATGCAGCAAAATGGTCAAGCAGCAGAAGTATGGAGTTGTACCATTTGGATATATTACAGCAGAGAAATAGAGGCAGCAGAGGTGGGAAGTTGTATCATTCAGGCTGCTTGCTGGCAGTGAATGGAGTAAATACATGCAGGGTGGCTCAGTTGATTACCTGTGTGAAGAGAGATGAATGTTAATTCCATGCCATGTATAACTGCCGTTTTGCTGGATGCTTATCTTCTGTGATGCTTTGCTTATGGGATGCTTGCGTGCTGTACCCCACACTGCCCGTATATCATAGAATCATAGAATCATATATACTGCCCGTATATATACTGCTGGACCGGAGACCCCTGTGTATAATATGACACCCTCGTGTATATATACTGCGGGACCGGAGACCCCTGTGTATAATATGACACCCTCGTGTATATATACTGCGGGACAGGAGACCCCTGTGTATAATATATGACCCCCTCGTGTATATATACTGCGGGACAGGAGGCCCCTGTGTATAATATGACCCCCCGTATATATACTGCGGGACAGGAGACCCCTGTGTATAATATATGACCCCCCCCCCCGTATATATACTGCGGGACAGGAGACCCCTGTGTATAATATATGACCCCTCGTATATATACTGCGGGACAGGAGACCCCTGTGTATAATATGCCCCCCTCGTGTATATATACTGCGGGACCGGAGACCCCTGTGTATAATATGACCCCCCCCCCCGTATATATACTGCGGGACAGGAGACCCCTGTGTTTAATGACCCCCTCGTGTATATATACTGCGGGACCGGAGACCCCTGTGTATAATATGACACCCCCTGAGCTCACATCCGGGGAGATTAGTTGCCGCGCCGTGGGTTGTAAACCTGTTGATTATGTTGTGCACCGTGGACAAAGGAACATCAAGATTTCTGGAGACTTGTAACCTTGAGATTGTTGTGTTCGCTCAATACTTTTGGCTTTCTAGTCCTCAGACAGTTCTCTTCTCCTCTTTCTGTTCTCCATGCTTCGTGTGGCACACTGACACTCAAAGCAAAGATTGAGACAGCTTCTCCCCTTTTTCTCTGGTGTGATCTTCATATTGCCCACACCTGTTACTTGCCACAGGTGAGTGTGACTGAGCATCACATGCTGAAAGCAAAGATGTTTGCCAACAATTTTTTCTGGCTCATATTTTGGGTTCTGTGTGAAATTATGCCCAATTTTTTTCTGTATTTTTTTTCTTACAATATACACAAAAGAAATAAAAATGTGTAACTGCTATAAATTTTGTTTCTGGGCAATTTACTTAATTTTCTGCAACAATTTCAAGGGCGCCAACACTTCAAGCCATGAAAATATATATATATATATATATATATATATATATATATATATATATATATATATATATATATATCTCCCAATCCTTCCAAATACCCAGCATCACTCGCTATTTGTGGAAGAATGGCGATTCAGACAGCTTAATAGAAAAGGTTTCTTTACAGGTAGAGCAGTCAGACTGTAGAATGCCGACCACAAGAGATAGTAATGGCCGACAATATAACAGCTGCTCTCGCACGCACGCTCTGTCGCTCTTGGGGCCCCCCCTCTCTTGCGCGCGCTCTGTCGCTCTTGGGGCCCCCCCTCTCTTGCGCGCGCTCTGTCGCTCTTGGGGCCCCCCCTCTCTTGCGCGCGCTCTGTCGCTCTTGGGGCCCCCCCTCTCTTGCGCGCGCTCTGTCGCTCTTGGGCCCCCCCTCTCTTGCGCGTGCTCTGTCGCTCTTGGGGCCCCCCTCTCTTGCGCGCGCGCTCTGTCGCTCTTGGGCCCCCCTCTCTTGCGCGCGCGCTCTGTCGCTCTTGGGCCCCCCCTCTCTTGCGCGCGCGCTCTGTCGCTCTTGGGCCCCCCTCTCTTGCGCGCGCGCTCTGTCGCTCTTGGGCCCCCCCTCTCTTGCGCGCGCGCGCTCTGTCGCTCTTGGCCCCCCCCCTCTCTTGCGCGCGCGCGCGCGCTCTGTCGCTCTTGGGCCCCCCCTCTCTTGCGCGCGCGCTCTGTCGCTCTTGGGCCCCCCCTCTCTTGCGCGCGCGCTCTGTCGCTCTTGGGCCCCCCCTCTCTTGCGCGCGCGCTCTGTCGCTCTTGGGCCCCCCCTCTCTTGCGTGCGCGCTCTGTCGCTCTTGGGCCCCCCCTCTCTTGCGCGCGCGCTCTGTCGCTCTTGGGGCCCCCCCTCTCTTGCGCGCGCGCTCTGTCGCTCTTGGGCCCCCCCCTCTCTTGCGCGCGCGCTCTGTCGCTCTTGGGCCCCCCCTCTCTTGCGCGCGCGCTCTGTCGCTCTTGGGGCCCCCCCTCTCTTGCGCGCGCGCTCTGTCGCTCTTGGGCCCCCCCTCTCTTGCGCGCGCGCTCTGTCGCTCTTGGGCCCCCCCTCTTGCGCGCGTGTGCGCGCGCGCTCTGTCGCTCTTGGACCCCCCCTCTCTCTCTTGCGCGCGCGCGCGCGCTCTGTCGCTCTTGGACCCCCCCTCTCTCTTGCGCGCGCTCTGTCGCTCTTGGCCCCCCCTCTCTCTTGCGCGCGCGCGCTCTGTCGCTCTTGGCCCCCCCCTCTCTCTCGCGCGCGCGCGCGCGCGCTCTGTCGCTCTTGGCCCCCCCTCTCTCTCGCGCGCACGCGCGCTCTGTCGCTCTGGGCCCCTCTCTCGCGCGCGCTCGCTCTCTTGGCCCCTTGCGCTCTCTGGCCACTGACTGCTGTCTCCTCTCCTTCTAGGACGTGTTTTTGATGATCCGCCGTAATAAAACTACCATTTTCACTGACGCAAAGGAGAACACGACCGTGTATGAGCTGAAGAGAATTGTGGAGGGGATCCTGAAGAGACCCCCGGAGGAGCAGCGTCTGTACAAGGTGAGTGGTCCTCCCGTCGCCCACTCTTTGTTTCCCCGCCGGCTCCTCACTGTCGTCTTCTCTTCTAGGAAGACCAGTTATTAGATGATAATAAGACCTTGGGTGACTGCGGCTTCACCAGCCAGACCGCGCGGCCCCAGGCTCCTGCCACCGTGGGACTGGCGTTCCGCTGCTCGGGTGAGTGTGGCGCGAGGAGGGAGGCGCAGTGTGGGGTTTTGAGCTGGCGCTGATCCTTCTGTCTTTCAGGAGAAGCCTTTGAACCTCTGCGGGTGGATCCCTTCTCCAGTCCTCCTGAACTCCCTGATGTGATGAAGCCGCAGGAGACAGGCGGCAGTGCTAACGAGCAGGCGGTGCAGTGAATGCTGGAAGATGCTGCACCTGCCCCAATCCCTCATCTGCCCTGTCATTACCCCTCCTCTGCCCCAGTGGAACACTGCAGCTTATGCCTCGCACCGTCTGGCGGGGGCATCTGTCGCTATCGTCCTGTTTCACCTCCGTGTACAAAGTGACCGCTGTCCTCCCGATGAGAACTGAATAGGCTTGTGCAAGATCTGTCCACATGGGGGCAGCCCCCATCAGTTGTGGCCCTCCACCCCCCACTCTTCCTGGTTTCGGGGTTCGGGATGCTCTGGGATTTATGTTCTATTTTATTTTATAAACACAATAAATTGTTTGCCTGTGACTTGGTCTCTTCATCTATACCATATGGCTGCCAGGGTTGTGTGCCAAGGGCAGTCACCTGGTCAGGTCTGGGTATGAGTCATGGCTTTATGCTGGGTCTCTGCTGATATACAGGGGGCGGTTGCCTGGTCAGGTCTGGGTATGAGTCATGGCTTTACGCTGGGTCTCTGCTGATATACAGGGGGCGGTCGCCTGGTCAGGTCTGGGTATGAGTCATGGCTTTATGCTGGGTCTCTGCTGGTATACAGAGGGTGGTCTCCTGGTCATGTCTGGGTATGAGTCATGGCTTTATGCTGGGTCTCTGCTGGTATACAGAGGGTGGTCTCCTCGTCATGTCTGGGTATGAGTCATAGAATCATAGAATCGTAGAGTTGGAAGAGACCTCCTGGGCCATCTGGTCCAACCCCCTGCTCAAAGCAGGATTCGCTAAATCATCCCAGTCAGATGTCTGTCCAGCCTCTGTTTGAAGACTTCCATTGAAGGAGAACTCACCACTTCTCGTGGCAGCCTGTTCCACTCATTGATCACTCTAACTGTCAAAAAGTTTTTTCTAATATCTAATCTGTGTCTCCTCCCATTCAGTTTCATCCCATTGCTTCTAGTCTTTCCTTGTGCAAATGAGAATAAAGTTGATCCTTCTACAATGTGACAGCCCTTTAGATATTTGTAGACAGCTATTAAGTCTCCTCTCAGTCTTCTCTTTTGCAAACTAAACATTCCCAAATCCTGCAACCTTTCCTCATAAGACAGGGTTTGCAGACCGGTCACCATTCTGGTCGCTCTTTTCTGAACTTGCTCCAGTTTGTTGATGTCTTTTTTAAAATGTGGTGCCCAAAACTGGACACAATATTCCAGATGAGGTCTGACCAAAGAGGAGTAGAGGGAAATAATGACTTCACGTGATCTAGACTGTATGCTTCTGTTAATACATCCTAGAATTGCATTTGCCTTTTTTGCTGCTGCATCACACTGTTGACTCATATTCAGTCTGTGATCTATTAGTATACCCAAGTCTTTTTCACATGTGCTGTCACTTAGCCCTATTCCTCCCATTCTATATATGCTTTTTTCATTTTTATTGCCCAGATGTAGTACTTTGCATTTCTCCCTGTTAAAAACCATTCTGTTAGTTGCTGCCCACTTCTCCAGTTTATTTAAATCTTTTTGAATCCTCTCTCTTCTCTAGTATTAGCTATCCCTCCTAGCTTTGTGTCATCAGCAAATTTAATCAGTTTACCCTCAATTCCTTCATCTAAATCGTTGATAAAGATGTTGAACAATACAGGGCCCAGGACAGAGCCCTGTGGTACCCCACTTGAGACATTCTTCCAACTGGATGTGCAGCCATTTACGACCACTCTTTGGGTCCGATCACTAAGCCAGTTATGAATCCACCTAACAGTTGCCTTGTCCATTCCATACTTAGTCATTTTTTCAATAAGGATTGTATGAGAGACTTTGTCAAATGCTTTGCTGAAGTCAAGATATACTATATCTACAGCATTTCCTTGATCCACCCAATCAGTGATACCGTCATAGAAGGAAATTAAGTTAGTCTGACATGACTTATTAGTTACAAACCCATGCTGACTCTGTTTGATCACTTCATTCTTATCCAGGTATTGACATACATGTTGTTTAATAATTTGTTCAAAGATCTTTCCTGGTATAGAAGTCAGACTCACCGGCCTATAGTTGCCTGGGTCCACCTTCTTCCCCTTTTTGAAGATAGGAACAACATTTGCTCTTCTCCAGTCTTCTGGAATGTCTCCTGTTCTCCAAGAATTTTCAAAGATTATGGAGAGGGGTTCAAAAATTTCTTCTGCTATCTCCTTCAGTACTCTGGGGTGTAATTCATCTGGACCTGGAGACTTGAATTCATTTAGGTTAGCTAAGTGTTTCCTCACTATCTTTCTGTTTATAGATATCCTGGATTCTTCTATTCCCTTAATAGGACAGTGAATAACAGTTGGTGTTACATTTCCTTTCTGAGAGAAAACAGATGCAAAATAGGAATTTAAAAGTTCAGCCTTCTCAGCATCCTGTCTTACCATTTCATCATTTTCATCCTGTAAAAATCCTATAGCATCTTTGACTTTTCTTTTACTTTTGACATATCCCCAAAATCCTTTATTATTGCTTTTGACATCTCTTGCAAGCCTCAATTCATTTTCAGCTTTACCTAATCTGATTTGTGCCCTGCAGGTTCTGCAGACAGCATTATATTCTTCTTTAGATATGCCTCCCTCTTTCCATTTTATAAACATTTTTTTCTTCCTTTTTAGCATGTGCTTAAGTTCTGTGTTCATCCATCCTGGTTTCCTTAAATGCTTCCTATTCTTCCCTCTTTTCGGAATTGTTAACAACTGTGCTTTGAGAATTTCATTTTTCAAGATTTCCCATCCTTCCTGGACATTTTTGTCTTTAAGGATATCCAGCCATTGGATCCCTCCAATTATCTTTCTGAATCCCTTAAAATCTGCCTTTCTGAAATCTAACCTTGACGTCTGAGTCTTCACAGGTCTTCCGCCTCTAGTTATCCAAAATTCTAAAATAGCATGGTCGCTACCTCCTAGGGTCCCAGCCACTTTTACCTCCTCAACCATTTCCTCCCTGTTTATAAGGATTAGATCCAAGGTAGCAGTTCCCCTTGTTTTCTCCCCTACCTTTTGGAAGATAAAGTTGTCAGCAAGAGAGGATAAGAATTTCCTTGACCTGTTAGTTTTGCCTGAGAGAGATTCCCAACAAATGTCTGGATAGTTGAAATCTCCCATAACAACTACGTCATATTTTTTGGAGAACTTGGCCATTTGATGCATAAAGAGTTCATCCATATCTTCAGCTTGCACAGGCGGCCTGTAGTAAATGCCTACAATGGTGTCCTTTCCATTGTTCTGTCCTTGTATTCTTACCCAAACAGTTTCCACAGAACTCCCAGTCTCTGAAGCTTCAATCTCTGTGCAGATATACGCGTTTCTAACATACAATGCGACACCCCCTCCTCGTTTATCAAGTCTGTTTCTTGCAAATAAGTTGTATCCTTCTAGTCTTGTATTCCAATCATGTGTATTGTCCCACCAAGTTTCAGTGATTCCAATGACATCATATTTCTTTTCCTGTGTTAGTAGTTCCAATTCTATGGAAGTCATGGCTTTATGCTGGGTCTCTGCTGGTATACAGGGGGCGGTTGCCTGGTCAGGTCTGGGTATGAGTCATGGCTTTACGCTGGGTCTCTGCTGATATACAGGGGGCAGTCACCTGGACAGGTCTGGGTATGAGACAAGGTTTTATGCTGGGTCTCTGCTGGTATTCAGAGGGTGGTCTCCTGGTCATGTCTGGGTATGAGTCAAGGCTTTATGCTGGGTCTCTGCTGGTATACAGGGGGTGGTCTCCTGGTCATGTCTGGGTATGAGTCATGGCTTTATGCTGGGTCTCTGCTGATATACAGGGGGAGGTTGCCTGGTAAGTTCTGGGTATGAGTCAAAGCTTTATGCTGGGTCTCTGCTGGTATCCAGGGGGCCGTCGCCTCGTCGGGACATGAGGTTTTACGCTGGGTCTCTGCTGGTATACAGGGGGCGGTTACCTGGTCAGGTCTGGGTATGAGTCATGGCTTTACGCTGGGTCTCTGCTGGTATACAGGGGGCGGTTACCTGGTCAGGTCTGGGTATGAGTCATGGCTTTACGCTGGGTCTCTGCTGATATACAGGGGGCGGTCGCCTGGTCAGGTCTGGGTATGAGTCATGGCTTTACGCTGGGTTTCTGCTGATATACAGGGGGCGGTTGCCTGGTCAGGTCTGGGTATGAGTCATGGCTTTACGCTGGGTCTCTGCTGATATACAGGGGGCGGTCGCCTGGTCAGGTCTGGGTATGAGTCATGGCTTTATGCTGGGTCTCTGCTGGTATACAGAGGGTGGTCTCCTGGTCATGTCTGGGTATGAGTCATGGCTTTATGCTGGGTCTCTGCTGGTATACAGAGGGTGGTCTCGTCATGTCTGGGTATGAGTCATGGCTTTATGCTGGGTCTCTGCTGGTATACAGGGGGCGGTTGCCTGGTCAGGTCTGGGTATGAGTCATGGCTTTACGCTGGGTCTCTGCTGGTATACAGGGGGCGGTTACCTGGTCAGGTCTGGGTATGAGTCATGGCTTTACGCTGGGTCTCTGCTGGTATACAGGGGGCGGTTACCTGGTCAGGTCTGGGTATGAGTCATGGCTTTACGCTGGGTCTCTGCTGGTATACAGGGGGCGGTTACCTGGTCAGGTCTGGGTATGAGTCATGGCTTTATGCTGGGTCTCTGCTGGTATAAAGGGGGTGGTTGCCTGGTGAGGTCTGGTTATGAAATGAGGATTTATGCTGGGTCTCTGCTGATATACAGGGGGCGGTCGCCTGGTCAGGTCTGGGTATGAGTCATGGCTTTACGCTGGGTCTCTGCTGATATACAGGGGGCGGTCGCCTGGTCAGGTCTGGGTATGAGTCATGGCTTTATGCTGGGTCTCTGCTGATATACAGGGGTCGGTCGCCTGGTCAGGTCTGGGTATGAGTCATGGCTTTACGCTGGGTTTCTGCTGATATACAGGGGGCGGTTGCCTGGTCAGGTCTGGGTATGAGTCATGGCTTTACGCTGGGTTTCTGCTGATATACAGGGGGCGGTCGCCTGGTCAGGTCTGGGTATGAGTCATGGCTTTATGCTGGGTCTCTGCTGGTATACAGAGGGTGGTCTCCTGGTCATGTCTGGGTATGAGTCATGGCTTTATGCTGGGTCTCTGCTGGTATACAGAGGGTGGTCTCCTCGTCATGTCTGGGTATGAGTCATGGCTTTATGCTGGGTCTCTGCTGGTATACAGGGGGCGGTTGCCTGGTCAGGTCTGGGTATGAGTCATGGCTTTACGCTGGGTCTCTGCTGATATACAGGGGACAGTCACCTGGACAGGTCTGGGTATGAGACAAGGTTTTATGCTGGGTCTCTGCTGGTATTCAGAGGGTGGTCTCCTGGTCATGTCTGGGTATGAGTCAAGGCTTTATGCTGGGTCTCTGCTGGTATACAGGGGGTGGTCTCCTGGTCATGTCTGGGTATGAGTCATGGCTTTATGCTGGGTCTCTGCTGGTATACAGGGGGTGGTCTCCTGGTCATGTCTGGGTATGAGTCATGGCTTTATGCTGGGTCTCTGCTGGTATACAGGGGGTGGTTACCTGGTCAGGTCTGGGTATGAGTCATGGCTTTACGCTGGGTCTCTGCTGGTATACAGGGGGCGGTTACCTGGTCAGGTCTGGGTATGAGTCATGGCTTTACGCTGGGTCTCTGCTGGTATACAGGGGGCGGTTACCTGGTCAGGTCTGGGTATGAGTCATGGCTTTACGCTGGGTCTCTGCTGGTATACAGGGGGGCGGTTACCTGGTCAGGTCTGGGTATGAGTCATGGCTTTACGCTGGGTCTCTGCTGGTATACAGGGGGCGGTTACCTGGTCAGGCCTGGGTATGAGTCATGGCTTTACGCTGGGTCTCTGCTGGAATACAGGGGGTGGTTGCCTGGTGAGGTCTGGGTAGGAGTCATGGCTTTATGCTGGGTCTCTGCTGGTATAAAGGGGGTGGTTGCCTGGTGAGGTCTGGTTATGAAATGAGGATTTATGCTGGGTCTCTGCTGATAAACGGGGCGGTCGCCTGGTCAGGTCTGGGTATGAGTCATGGCTTTACGCTGGGTCTCTGCTGATATACAGGGGGCGGTCGCCTGGTCAGGTCTGGGTATGAGTCATGGCTTTACGCTGGGTCTCTGCTGATATACAGGGGGCGGTCGCCTGGTCAGGTCTGGGTATGAGTCATGGCTTTACGCTGGGTCTCTGCTGATATACAGGGGGCGGTCGCCTGGTCAGGTCTGGGTATGAGTCATGGCTTTATGCTGGGTCTCTGCTGATATACAGGGGGCGGTCGCCTGGTCAGGTCTGGGTATGAGTCATGGCTTTATGCTGGGTCTCTGCTGATATACAGGGGGCGGTCGCCTGGTCAGGTCTGGGTATGAGTCATGGCTTTACGCTGGGTTTCTGCTGATATACAGGGGGCCGTCGCCTGGTCAGGTCTGGGTATGAGTCATGGCTTTATGCTGGGTCTCTGCTGATATACAGGGGGCGGTCACCTGGTCAGGTCTGGGTATGAGTCATGGCTTTACGCTGGGTCTCTGCTGGTATCCTGGGGGCCGTTGCCTGGTCGGGACATGAGGTTTTACGCTGGGTCTCTGCTGGTATACAGGGGGCGGTCGCCTGGTCAAGAATGGGTCCAGATGCTTCCACCGATCACTCGAGTAGATTTGAGCGAATTTGTTCGGGTCAGGGCTTATTCGGAAGAAGCTGCAGAGGGCCCCGGATACCTGGATCGCTCCAGCTGATTAGCGGTTTGGCAGCTGCATGTCGCGTCTGTGTGACACAACAGACAGGCTCTCCATGCATGTGTTGTGGCTGTCACACTGTTCACTGCTTTGAGTGATCAGTGGCGGTTTCAGCGCCCAGACCCCCCCACCCATCTGCTTGTAATAAAAAAAAAAAAAACACATTTGTTCTGTAAATCTTTTATTGTATAAATTTTAAGGGCTGGGCTCAGGCCTGTGCAGGGTGGGGTATGTGCGCTTGGCTCAGGCCTGTGCAGGGTGGGGTACGTGCGCTGGGCTCAGGCCTGTGCAGGGTGGGGTTCTTGCGCTGGGCTCAGGCCTGTGCAGGGTGGGGTATGTGCGCTGGGCTCAGGCCGGTGCGGGGTGGGGTTCTTGCGCTGGGCTCAGGCCTGTGCAGGGTGGGGTATGTGCGCTGGGGTTCAGGTCTGTGTTGGGTGGGGTTCTTGCGCTGGGCTCAGGCCTGTGCAGGGTGGGGTATGTGTGCTGGGCTCAGGTCTGTGTTGGGTGGGGTTCTTGCGCTGGGCTCAGGTCTGTGCAGGGTGGGGTATGTGCGCTGGGCTCAAGTCTGTGCAGGGTGGGGTTCTTGCGCTGGGCTCAGGCCTGTGCAGGGTGGGGTACGTGCGCTGGGCTCAGGCCTGTGCAGGGTGGGGTATGTGCGCTGGGCTCAGGCCGGTGCGGGGTGGGGTTCTTGCGCTGGGCTCAGGCCTGTGCAGGGTGGGGTATGTGCGCTGGGTTCAGGTCTGTGTTGGGTGGGGTTCTTGCGCTGGGCTCAGGTCTGTTGGGTGGGGTTCTTGCGCTGGCCTCAGGCCTGTGCAGGGTGGGATATGTGCGCTGGGCTCAGGTCTGTGTTGGGTGGGGCTCTTGCGCTGGGCTCAGGTCTGTGCGGGGTGGGGTTCTTGCGCTGGGCTCAGGCCTATGTTGGGTGGGGTACATGCGCTTGGCTCAGGCCGGTGCAGGGTGGGGTACGTGCGCTTGGCTCAGGCCGGTGCAGGGTGGGGTACGTGCGCTTGGCTCAGGCCGGGGTGGGGTACGTGCCCTTGGCTCAGGCCGGTGCGGGGTGGGGTTCTTGCGCTGGGCTCAGGCCGGTGCGGGGTGGGGTACGTGCGCTGGGCTCAGGCCGGTGCGGGGTGGGGTTCGTGCGCTGGGCTCAGGCCTGTGTTGGGTGGGGTACGTGCGCTTGACTCAGGCCGGTGCGGGGTGGCGTACGTGCGCTTGGCTCAGGCCGGTGCGGGGTGGGGTTCTTGCGCTTGACTCAGGCTGGTGCGGGGTGGGGTACGTGTGCTGGGCTCAGGCCGGTGCTGGGTGGGGTTCTTGCGCTGGGCTCAGGCCTGTGTTGGGTGGGGTACGTGCGCTTGGCTCAGGCCGGTGCGGGGTGGGGTTCTTGCGCTTGACTCAGGCTGGTGCGGGGTGGGGTACGTGTGCTGGGCTCAGGCCGGTGCTGGGTGGGGTTCTTGCGCTGGGCTCAGGCCTGTGTTGGGTGGGGTACGTGCGCTTGGCTCAGGCCGGTGCGGGGTGGGGTACGTGCGCTGGGCTCAGGCCGGTGCGGGGTGGGGTACGTGCGCTGGGCTCAGGCCGGTGCGGGGTGGGGTACGTGCGCTGGGCTCAGGCCGGTGCGGGGTGGGGTACGTGCGCTGGGCTCAGGCTTTTTTGAGGTGGGGTTCGCTCGGCTAGGCCTGTGCGGGGTGGGGTACGTGCGCTTGGCTCAGGCCGGTGCGGGGTGGGGTACGTGCGCTGGGCTCAGGCTTTTTTGAGGTGGGGTTCGCTCGGCTAGGCCTGTGCGGGGTGGCGTACGTGCGCTTGGCTCAGGCTGGTGCGGGGTGGGGTACGTGCGCTGGGCTCAGGCTGGTGCGGGGTGGGGTACGTGTGCTGGGCTCAGGCCGGTGCTGGGTGGGGTTTCTTGCGCTGGGCTCAGGCCTGTGTTGGGTGGGGTACGTGCGCTGGGCTCAGGCCGGTGCGGGGTGGGGTACGTGCGCTGGGCTCAGGCCGGTGCGGGGTGGGGTACGTGCGCTGGGCTCAGGCCGGTGCGGGGTGGGGTACGTGCGCTGGGCTCAGGCTTTTTTGAGGTGGGGTTCGCTCGGCTAGGCCTGTGCGGGGTGGGGTACGCATGCTTGATCAGACCTGTGCAGGGTGAGTTTTGCACTCTAGTCTCCAGCCTGTGCGAGGTTCCTGCACCATCGGGTAGGGTTTATACCCTGATGATTTTTCATCCTTCGCGAGTTCATGTTTATGGATTCTTTGGCAGCGTATGTGCGAGTTGATGGTGACGTATGATCCCAGTGCCCACCAGGGTCTGGTCACTTTGCATTTGCATCACTTTCTGCTGTGTAGAATGACCCTCGGCACTTGTCAGCCTGGGAGAATTTACATGGGGTCACCTCAATCTCCCTGGGGCCCCATACTGGGCCCTTTGGTTGGCCCATCAGAGGTGACATTCTGTCCTCCTGGTGCAGACCAGGAATGATAAGACTGTAGGGTTGGATGATGGCCTGAAAGGTGTATAAATCTACTGTTTTGTTTGGTGCAGTCTTCTGTGTCTCCTGCTCTGTCATGAAGCAGCTGGCTCAGGATGAACAATGTTACTTTCTCATCGAATAGCAAGACTTTGAGAAGACTTCATGCTGTAATGAGCTGGTGGTGACAATGCTTGGTGTTCACCCCCTCAGTTCTGTCACACAGGTTAGGGCATGTGGCAGGGAGCGGTTAAATGTGATCATTGTGTGCAGGGTGTGGACATTGTGTCATGTGTGTCTTGCTGTGTGCCAGGGTGTCTGGGTGTGCACAGTAATGCAGTCACACAGGATTTTACCAGAAACGATGAGGGAGAATATTCTGCAGTAGAATTGAGATGGCTGAGCCCTTTGCTGTGTGCCCTTTCAAAGTTTCTACTTCAGCCCTACCACCATCCAAAGCCAGACGTTAACAGTACCAGACAGCCTGTCAAGGTTATCGAAGGTTCTCTGAAATATCAGGACAGACCTTTCCCGGATCACTACTTTTCTAGGCTACATTTGTCTCCTGAAGGCTCTGTCCTTCTAGGACTACAGCCTGTCTCCTGGAGGTTCCATCCTTATCCTAAGACTACAACCTGTTTCTCAGAGGCTACTTCCTCCCTCCTTCTAGGACTACAGCCCTTCTACTGGAGGCTCCAACCTTCTCCTAGGACTACTGCCTGTCTACTGGAGGCACTATTCTTCTAAGACTACAACCTGTTTCTCGGAGTCTACTTTATCCTCCTAGGACTACAACCTGTCTACTGGTGGCTCCATCCTTATCCTAGCACTACAACCTGTTTCACGAGTCTTCATCCTTCACCTAGGACTACTGCCCTTCTACTGGAGGCTCCGTCATTCTCCTACGACTACTGCCTGTCTATTGGAGGCTCTATTCTTCTCTAAGGCTACAACCTGTTTCTCGGAGTCTACTTCCTCCTCCTAGGACTACAACCTGTCTACTGGTGGCTCCATCCTTATCCTAGGACTACAACCTGTTTCAAGAGTCTTCATCCTTCACCTAGGACTACAGCCCTTCTACTGGAGGCACCTTCATTGTAGGGCTACAGTCAGTCAACTGGAGGCTCCATACTTCTACGACTACAGCCTGTCTATTGGAGGCTGAATTCTTCTCCTAAGACTACAACCTGTTTCTCTGAGGCTACATCCTTCTAGGACTACAACCTGTTCAAGAGGCTCCATCCTTCTCCCAGGACTGCAACCTGTCTCCTGGAGGCTCCATCCTTCTCCCAGGACTGCAACCTGTCTCCTGGAGGCTCCATCCTTCTCCCAGGACTGCAACCTGTCTCCTGGAGGCTCCATCCTTCTCCCAGGACTGCAACCTGTCTCCTGGAGGCTCCATCCTTCTCCCAGGACTGCAACCTGTCTCCTGGAGGCTCCATCCTTCTCCCAGGACTGCAACCTGTCTCCTGGAGGCTCCATCCTTCTCCCAGGACTGCAACCTGTCTCCTGGAGGCTCCATCCTTCTCCCAGGACTGCAACCTGTCTCCTGGAGGCTCCATCCTTCTCCCAGGACTGCAACCTGTCTCCTGGAGGCTCCATCCTTCTCCCAGGACTGCAACCTGTCTCCTGGAGGCTCCATCCTTCTCCCAGGACTGCAACCTGTCTCCTGGAGGCTCCATCCTTCTCCCAGGACTGCAACCTGTCTCCTGGAGGCTCCATCCTTCTCCCAGGACTATTAACTGATTCCTGGAGGCTTCATCCTTCTCCTTCACTATTACTTGTCTGCTGGAGGCTACATCCTTCTAGGACTACAGCCTGTCTACTGGAGGCTCCGTCCTTCTCTTAGGCCTACAGCCTGTCTACTGGAGGCTCTGTCTTCCTAGGACTATTACCGGTCTCCAGGAGGCTCCTTTCTCACTTTTGGTCTACATCCTGTCTCCTGGAAGCTCTATCCTTCTTTTAGGACTGCAACCGGTTTCAAGAAGCTCCATTCTTCTCTTAGGACAATTACCTGTCTCCAGCAGGCTCCATCCTCATTTTAGGACTATTACATGTCTCCTAGAGGCTCTATAATCATTCTAGTGCTACTTACCTGTCTCTTGGAGGCTTCATCCTTCTAGGATTATTTCCTATTTCCCACATACTCCATTCTTCCCCTAGGACTATTATCTTTTTCCTGTAGGCTCTTTTCTTTCCCTAGGACTATTTCCTGTCTCATGGAGGCTTCATCCTTTTCCTAGGTCTATTTCCTGCTTTGTGGAATCTCCATCCTCTGCCCCCCCCCAGGACTATTAGCTGTCTCCTGGAGGTTCCATGCTTCAGCTAGGAGTATTAGCTGTCTCCTGGAGGCTTCACCCTTTTCCTAGTAGGATTTTCTTATAATTTGTGTTTAACGCAGGATGTGCCACGTGTGACATTTGTACGTTTCTTTTGCATCTTGGGGTCCTTTTCAGCGTCTAGCATTTTAAGGCGTTAAATTCTTCTGCACACTGACTATCCTTCCAGCATAATTACTTCTCCTTGGAGCATCCTCTTTGTCCATCCGTCTCCTTGGAGCATCCTCTTTGTCCATCCGTCTCCTTGGAGCATCCTCTTTGTCCATCCGTCTCCTTGGAGCATCATCTTACTCTTGTACTTTGTGACATCTGTGATGGGTGGTAACAGTGTGAAGAATGCCTCCGACGTTCAGAATGGTAAATGTCTGCTCATGTTCCCTTTGTACCAAGAGGGTTATCACGAAGACAGATTAAATATATACGGAGCAGTAACCGTAATAACAAGTAATATTAGTAATCACAGAGGTAGTAATAGTATAATTATAGGTGTGGTAAGAGTAATCGCAGTATTAGTTGTTGTAATGGCAGCAGTAATAGTTCTATTATGACTTCTAGTATGGCTGCTACTGTTACCACAAGGACGACTCTTAGGTTGGGTTCACACGTAGCGGAACTCTCGCGAATTCCGGAATTCCATTCCGCGGGAAAATCGCATTTTAAATTCCCGCGATTTTCCCGCGGGAAAAACTAGCATTTTGCAAGCGTTTTCCAAGCGATCTGGAGCATCACTTGGAGAACTGATTGACAGGTTGGTCACACTCGTCAAACATAATGTTTGACGAGTGTGACCAACTTTTTACTATTGAGGCCGCCTATGCAGCATCTATAGTAAAAAGAATGTAAAAAATAATAATAAAAAAGTTATTCTCACCTTCCGACGTCCCGCGCAGCCTTCCCGCCTCTCTCCACGCTCCCGGTCCCTGTATTCCTTTGCGACAATTACCACGATGACGTCTGTTCTCGCGGGATCGCGATATCTCGCGGTCATTCGCGATGACCGCGATCCCGCGAGAACGGACGTCATCGTTTGCAAAGGATTACTGGGACCGGAGCGTGGAGAGAGGCGGGAATGCTGCGCGGGATGCCAGAAGGTGAGAATAACAATATTTTTTATGTTAATTCTATTTTTTACAGGGATATGGTACCCAGAACCCGGAGGACAGTCCTCCGGACCGTGGGTGCCATCCGCAAATGCTCTGCTTACTTTCCGCATGGTGTGCACAGCCACATGCGGAAAGTAAGCAGAACAATGCATTCCTATGGGTGCGGGATCGCCGCGATTCCGCAAAATTAATGAGCATGCTGCGGTTTTTACCGCTAAGCGATTCCGCCGCGATAAAAACCGCAGCATTAGCACAGCATTGCGGAATCCCATAGGAATGCATGGGATGCTTATTTTTTGCGTTTTCGTGGCAAAATCGCGGGTTAAACCCGCCGCCGAAACGCGAAAAAAGTGCCACGTGTGAACTCAGTCTTATTATTCTGTGATTTTTCTTACCACAATTATTTGTTGCAAGTACTGCTACAAGCCCAAGTCTAAAATGGTTTGGCTGCTGTGAAGAATGTAAAGAAAATTGGAATGTGGTTGTCTAGAAATCTCTTCTTCCCATACTCAGAACACAGGACAGATCAGAAGGGGGAGCGGTGGACATTTTTCCATCATCTTATTTAGAAATTGACAGCGACAGATCTCAAACAGTTGAGCCCCGGCCGTGTCCGCCGTTGAGCCCCGGCCGTGTCCGCCGTTGAGCCCCGGCCGTGTCCGCCGTTGAGCCCCGGCCGTGTCCGCCGTTGAGCCCCGGCCGTGTCCGCCGTTGAGCCCCGGCCGTGTCCGCCGTTGAGCCCCGGCCGTGTCCGCCGTTGAGCCCCGGCCGTGTCCGCCGTTGAGCCCCGGCCGTGTGGCTGCATTCCCTCTTCTTACTACCACAGTCTGTAAACATTGGGGAAGTGAGGAGACAGCGGCTGGAGTCTAAAGGAAAAGGAACGTTGGCCCCTTGTATGATGTTGGCTTCTCGCTGCTCCACAGTTCTGAGTCTTTGCTAGATTTTTTGTTTCCTAATGCATAGATTCATGCTTTCTATTGGTGAATGGACCGGACTGTGGAGGGACACTTCATCACTAGACTCTTCTTCTGTGGAGCTATGCTGGTGCGATGGAGGCAGGATGGGGTTTACCATTGTCCTTCCAAAATATACAAGGTCTTCCCTGAAATTGACATGGCTTGCTGTGAGCAAATGTTGTCCGTTCACCTCTATACAATGCTCAGCATTGAAGGTGCCTCTCGTGTGTGCACCGCCCCCTCCACTAGCACTAATGCCCCCATACATCAGAGATGTAAACCGTGCGCTGATAACGAGCTGGAGAGGGTCCATCTCCTCGATAACGAGCTGGAGAGGGTCCATCTCCTGAATCCCCAGGCCTGATCACGAGCGTCCATTGCTGACCGCGGGCGTTGTCCCTCGTGCACATTAATTTCTCTGGAATCTCTGAATCTTGTGCTGTAGATGGGGTTTAATCAAAGTCTTTGTAAATTTACGTTGAGAAACGTTGTTCTGGAATAGTTCTACAATTTGTAGATGCGGATTGGTGACCTCCAACCACATTTGCTTCTGGGAGGCTCTGCCTCTCACATGCTCTTCTTTGATCCTCCAGCTGTTTTTCATTAGTACCACTTATTTTTCCAGCCTTTTGTGAAACCACTTGTAAGTATTTCTTAGATGTCGCTGCCATCAGCGCCTAAATGAGTCCATTTTATTCAAATGAAAAGGGAAAATGTCCAACGTCTGGTCTGTTCTATGTGATAAAATAGTAATGTAGTAGAAGTAATGGTAATAGTAGTAGTAATACCACTAAAAGTAGCCGTAAAAATAGTACTAAAAGTAGTAGCAGTAATACTAATACTAGTAACAGTAGTTATATTGTGTAATAGTACTAGAAGTAATAGTGGTAGTAATAGTACTAATAGCATTAATAGTAGTAATAGTAGCAATACTAGTAATAGCTATAATAGTAATAATAGTAACAGTAGTAATTTAAATAGTAGTAATAGTAGCAGTAATAATAGTAATACGTGCGTCCCAAGAAATGTTGGTCACCTCACAGTGCACATCCGATTATTATTACTATACCTCCCATTGGTGTAATGTGTCACGCTGCCACTAGACCAGAAGAGATTCCACAAGATATAAACCTAGGTTTTAATAATAAGCCGTTTTCCAATCCTGATACCAATATAGGATTTATTCGGTCGTCCATGACAGCACCACCTGAGAGAGGGGATCCGCCCTTCAGGAACAGGAAACACAGATACAAAAGGGCGGCACCTCTCCCACGCATCAGATGGTTTCCTGTTCCTAGAGGACGGGACTTCCTTCAGATCGTCCGTCATGGAGTTGTCGAGGGATTCCCAGGCCGGCTGACCAACCCAGGTAGCGGGGGGATCTCCTACTTCGGTCAAGCTCGGGGTCCCTGGAAGCGCCACGGTGGGGCCGGGTAGGTCGCCACGGCAGTGGTTGGAGCAGAGGGTCCGGTGGACATCCGCCTCCAGAGTGCCAGCACCAAGGACGTATGTATGCCCCGGGCCCCTCCTGGTGCGCTCCCCCGGGGTCCGGTCTCCCTTTCCGTCCGGGCGCAGGGCGGCGCACGTGGGGGCTGCGGGCATGTTTGAGCCGGGGGCGCCGTGCCAGCTCCTTTCCGCGGTCTCAGACGAGCGGCGGAAGGGGCGGGGCCAGGAACGCCGAAACCGGAAGTCGGGTGCCTGCCGGCTTTCCGGTGTGCGCGACTGTCCGGGGTGGCGTGCGGCGCCTGGGGCAGGGAGGGGGGGCCGGAGCATGGGTGGGGGGGTCCCGGGTGGGAGGTGCCGTGGCCAGAACCCTGCTGACCCGTACACCGGGAGGCCTTATAAGGCAGGAGGTGACTCTGCTGGGGTGCTTCTGAAGGCCCAGCAATGGATACGACAAAAGCCCCCATAGAGCAGCAGGACAAGATGCAGGAGCGCCCGCAGAAACAGGCCACAGTGAAGCCTCATGCGAGTGGCCTGCAAAAGAAGCAGGGACGAACGAGCGGACAGAGCCGCAGTTCCTCCAGACTAAAGGACCCTCCTGCCTCCCTCCGTGATCCGGTACCTGCCTCATCTGCATGGGTAAGAGATCTTCGTGAATGTACCCTGATGCAGTGTTCCCTTGTTTTTTCGCAGGGGAGGAAAGCTATGGGAAAACAGCACAGGGAATGTGCCCTCTGTAGTTGCCCCTTACCAGATGGCAACCCTAAAAAGTTGTCAGCCATGCGTGTGACAAACTGTAGGGGTTGAAAGGGGACGTTGGCCCAGGGGTAGATTGACAGGCCCTTACACTCTCCCCCATCCATACAGGTAGCTGAAGAAACACCGGACTTCACCACAAGCCTGAGGGAGATAATCAGGACAGAGATGAAGGCCCTATCTAAAGGGGATTCTTCTAGGAGGAGAGAAATTAGTTTCTCGGGTTCGGAGTCCTCGGCCGCCCCTAGGAACGATGACTCCTCAGATTCCCCGGCCTCCACTTCGTCTTCTTCGGAAGAAGACTATAGCCGATTCTTCTTCCCCTTGGACCAAGTGGATAGGCTAGCTAAACCTATAAGGTCCACCATGGGGGTAGCAGACGCAAAGCCAGAACTTTCGGCACAGGACATGATGTTCGGGGGTCTAGATCCCAGAAAGTGCAGGGCCTTTCCATTAAATGACAAAGTCCAGAGCCTGATGGATAGGGAATAGAAAAGACCTGAAAAAAGGGGCTCCTTGCCACCTGCCTTCAAGTGGAGGTACCCTTTTGATGACCCAGTGATAAGCAGATGGGATAAGGCCCCTAAGCTGGACGCGGCAGTAGCCAAAGCCTCCAAAAAATCCTCCATACCTTTCGACGACATGGCCTCCTTAAAAGACTCGCTGGATAAAAAAGCGGATTCTTTTCTGAAGGGATCATGGGAGATGTCAGCAGGCGCTCTAAGACCAGCGATAGCTGCCACATGTACGGCCAGATCCATGATGGTCTGGCTGGATCAACTGGATCCCAGCTGAAGGACGGAGCCTCAAGAGCATCCATTCGAAAAACTCTACCGATCATCCAAAGTGCCGCTGCTTTTTTGGCTGATGCTTCGGCAGACTCTGCAAGGATGGCGGCTAGAACCGCGAGTTTATCCAACGAAGGGCTCTCTGGTTAAAATGCTGGCCAGGAGATATCCAGGCCAGGTCACGACTCTGCTCCATTCCGTGTGAGGGGGAATATCTGTTTGGCCCCATCCTGGATGAACTTTTAGAGAAAGCCGGGGATGATAAAAAGTTCCCCAGTCTGCCGAACCCTTCTTATAGACGTCCCTTTACCAGGAAAGGATATTTCCGTAGAAGGCCGTCCAGGGATCAGGGCAGATGGGATGACAAAAGAAGGAAAGGTACAGGATTCATGTTCGGAGGAGGGGGGCGCCAGGAAGGTCCAGCACGTGACACTAAAAAGCCACCCCAATGACTAGTTGCTCCGGTAGGGGGGAGACTAGCTGCCTTCTACCCAGCCTGGTCCATGATTTCTAGTAGTAACTGGATACTGGGGGTGATAGCTGCAGGTCTATGACTAGAATTCACCCGGGTTCCCCAAGATCGATTTAAGGTCACCCCACTCAGGTCTTCCACATCAGAACAAGCAGCCCTGGAGGCCGAAGTGCATGATCTTTGCCGCAAGAAGGTCCTAACAGAGGTTCCAGAGGGAGAAAGGGGGAAAGGTTTCTACTCCCCTCTGTTCCTGGTCCGCAAGCCAGACAGCTCCTTTAGGACTATAATAAATCTAAAGGCCCTCAACGAATTCCTGGTCATACGCCCGTTTAAGATGGAGACAATTAATTCAACAATAAAATTGCTGTTTCAAAATTGCTTTATGATGGTGGTAGATTTTAAAAGATGCCTACTACCATATACCCATTCATGCAGCTCATCAGCGTTTCCTCAGAGTGGCAGTTCAGTTAGATGGGTCAGTTCAACATTTCCAATATGCGGCCCTCCCCTTTGGGGTGGCAGTCGCTCCCCGAGTATTTACTAAAGTGGTAGCGGAAGTTATGGCCCATCTACGTGAATCAGACATTCTAGTAGTCCCCTACTTAGATGACTTCCTGATTGTAGGGAAAACGGCAAGAAACATTGTTTGGAACAGCTATAAAGGGCAATGTCTGCCCTAGAGGGGTTAGGATGGCTGCTTAACATTAAAAAATCTCGGTTACAGCCGATGAGAGTCCAACAATTCTTGGGCCTGATCCTGGATTCTGAGAAACAGGAATGCCGTCTGCCTCCGGAGAAGCTTGTTCGCCTACATTATCAGGTTCTGAACGCTTCCAATAACCCCACCATGTCCCTCAGGAAAGCCATGTCCCTTCTGGGTTCTCTTTCGTCCTGTATCCCGGCGGTCCAGTGGGCCCAGTTTCATGCAAAAACACTACAGGGTGAGGTTTTAGTGCATCAAAGAATCCTTGGGGGTTACTTAGAGGGCCAGCTAACCTTGTCCCGAAACACAAGGGAGTCCCTAGAGTGGTGGCTAGACAAGGTTAATTTATCCAGAGGGGTTCCCTGGGAGTATGACATATCCTGCATAGTCACCACGGATGCTAGCCCTACCGGTTGGGGGGCCCATATGGGTGAGATTCTGGTCCAGGGCCTATGGGAGCAGCATCAGATAGAAATGTCATCTAACCTGAAAGAGTTGACAGCAGTAGAACAGGCAGCTAAGAAGCTACTTGTGTATCTACAGGGCCATCATGTGCGAGTGTTCTCCGACAATCAGGTCACCGTGGCTTATATCAACCACCACGGCGGGACTCGTTCCAAACCCCTGATGAATGTGGCAGAACGGTTGTTCCGGCTAGCAGAGCAGCATTTTCTATCTTTAACAGCTCTACATATAAAAGGGAAAGAAAACCTCACGGCAGATTTCTTAAGCCGCAATCTACTAGCAAGGAGAATGGTCCCTAAAAAAACTCCATCTTCGACCTGATTGTACAAAAGTGGGGACAACCAGAGGTAGATCTCTTCGCCACCATGGAAAACAGAAAATTAAGACAATTCTGCTCCCTAAATCCCAGAGAGAACCCCCTGGTGGTAGATGCCTTTCTGATAAAGTGGGACTTCAGGCTGGCATATGCCTTCCCTCCCCTATCACTACTACCCCTGGTGATGAAGAAAATCAGGAGAGACAGAGCAAGGGTTATAGTTATCGCTCCATTTTGGCCCAGGAGCTCATGGTTCTCATGCCTCAGGACCATGTCGGTGTCCGATCCTTGGGTTCTTCCGGACATCCCGGATCTCCTATCCCAGGGCCCAGTCTTTCATCCTCAGGTGGCTGGCCTACATCTGACGGCGTGGAGTTTGAACGGACACTGCTAAAAGATAAACGCTTCTCCCCAGACCTGATTAGCACCCTACTTAAAAGTAGAAAAATCATTACTACCAAAATCTGTCAGAATTTGGAAGAAATTCCTTCAGAACTCTGGGATAATCGCTGGGGGTTCAGCACTTCTAAATCAAATCTTAGAGTTTCTACAGAAAGGTCTGGACATGGGGCTTTCCACTAGTACCCTTAAAGTACAAGTATCAGCCTTGGGGGCCCTCTTTAGCTGCAACATCGCGGGTAATTACTGGGTCAATAGATTCATTAAGGCGGCAGGTAGATCCAGGCCAATAGTGAAGGATAGGTTCATGCCGTGGGACTTGATCCTAGTCCTCACGGCTATGACTGAAGCTCCATTTGAACCTATCTCATCAGCTTCCATAAAAAAACCTGTCCCTCAAAGTAGCATTCCTGGTAGCTCTAACATCAGCTCGCAGAGTAAGCGACATCCAGGCATTATCTAGGCGTCCTCCTTATATACAGTTCAGAGACGATAGGGTAATACTCAGACCTGATCCAGCATACTTGCCTAAGGTAGTTTCTAGCTTTCACAGGACACAGGAAATAGTCCTTCCATCCTTCCTCCCTAATTCAGCTAATGAGAAGGAGAAACTACACACCCTAGAAGTTAGGAGATGCCTCATAGAATATCTGGCAGTTACCGATCCCTGGAGAAAAGATAATGCCCTGTTTGTCTCCCATCAAGGCCCTAGGAAAGGGCTTAGAGTGTCAAAAAATACACTAGCCAGGTGGATTAGAGAGGCGATTTCAATAGCATACACCTCAAAAGGCAGGCTGCCACCCGGGAAGATGAGGGTGCATTCCACCAGAGCCATGGCGACCTCGTGGGCCGAAAGATCGGAAGTCTCCATTGACCAGATATGTAAGGCGGCTACTTGGTCCTCTCCGAGCACCTTTTATAGTCATTATAGGCTAGACCTGGGTGCTTCCGCAGACCTCTCCTTAGGTGTAAGGGTGCTGCAGGCTGTAGTCCCTCCCTAAATAGTTATTACTCTCTGTATTACTCTCAGGTGGTGCTGTCATGGACGACCGAATAAAGTCTGTTACTCACCGGTTAACGGTATTTTTCGGAGTCCATGACAGCACCCGTATATTCCCTCCCCTTAGTTAATTTGGGTGTGCACTTCTTCCTCTTGTATATGTCCACTGGTGATAAATAATTAAGTAATAATAGTATTGTACATAAACCTTGGAGGTCCTCTTGTGCTCTGTAATCCAACTGATGCATGGGAGAGGTGCCGCCCTTTTGTATCTGTGTTTCCTGTTCCTGAAGGGCGGATCCCCTCTCTCAGGTGGTGCTGTCATGGACTCCGAAAAATACCGTTAACCGGTGAGTAACTAAGACTTTCCTGCCCAGTGGCAGTGGCGCGCCCCCGGAAGAAGCGAGCAGCGAAACGTCATGAGCACCGCTCTGCGATACCGCTCCGGCCAGCTCCGCCACTCACGATGTCACTAGCAGCCCTCGCAGGTCTAAGGAGCATGTCTCGGCCCTGTGCACTGGTGGGTTATCACATGAGACCTCTTGGATTATTGTGAGATCACTGTGTACCAATGTTGATTAGCCACTGGCAGGAAATCCTAGACTGGCAGCACTCCTGGCACCGCTTTATAGTGCTTGATCCATTATTGACCCACTATTTATTGTCCTATCGATTATGATCTTCTCCATATGATATAGGGGATTTCTCATGGATGAGATACATACTGCCTGGTGAATATAGGCTGTGTCCTGGTGTATAGAGCGGCCCTCACACCCTACAGGTACTGCACCCCGCCGGTGTCCCCGACCTCCTCTGGAGGGTGAGCCCGGCTGATTCTTACCAGCCAGTATCAGGACTGGAAAACAGCTTATTAATAAAACCTAGGTTTATATCTCGTGGAATCTCTTCTGGTCTAGTGGCAGCGTGACACATTACACCAATGGGAGGTATAGTAACAGTATTAGTAGTAATATCAATAGTACAAGTAAGCAGTAAGATTAGTAGTAACAATAGTAATAGTAATAAAAGAAGCCTTAGGAGTAGTAGTAATAATGATAGTAGCAGTAATAGTAGTATTGGTAGTGTAATATTGGTAATAGTAATATTAGTGGTAGTAATAGTAATAAAAGAAGCAGTAGCAGTAATAGTAGTAGTAATAGTAGCAGTAATAGTACTAATTGTTCCTTCTTGGTTGTTGATTGCATCATCTTGGGATCTCGGGATCAGTTTATCCGATTCCTCTCAGCTTCGGCCATCTTTCTCCTCAGATCCCACCATAGGTCCAGCTTCTCCATCACTCTACAAGCTTCACCAGTCACCGACAGCCTCCCCCACCCGAGACTCGTTCTACACGCCCACAGGTAGCCCTGACCCCCGGCCCACCCCCATGGATACAGGCCCTTCTCCTGAGGATTTAGGTCCCCTCCACGATGAGCCCAGGAGTTCAGATACCTGGGGAGCCCCATTTAGTCGGGCAATGAAGAGAATCCAAAGAGCGACGTGCGCTCTAGATGACATGCATGGGCAGCTGCGGGGCCTTCTGACTCCGGGGAGCAGCACCGAGGGCCACCGCATCTTGGATTCCGCTTTGGGTTGGGAGTCGCGTCTGACAGAAGTGAGAAGAGACCTGAAAGGAGGCCTGCGGGAACTGAGCGACCTGCGGAGACAGTACGAGGCGCTGAGTGCTGGTAAGACCCACACAGGAGTCTCCTCCATCATGGCCACACACTTCTAGAAGAGTAGAAGTGGAATATGGCCTCGCGTCCTCCACAGTATTTTCTTGGAAGTGAGGTGGCAGTGACGTGACTGGTCAGTGCTAATAATAATAATAAATGTTTCTATAGCGCCGACATATTCCGCAGCACTTTACATTTCAGAGGGGACTTGTACAGACAATAGACATTACAGCATAACAATAATCACATAGATCATAACAGACACCAAGAGGAGTGAGGGCCCTGCTCACAAGCTTACAGTCTATGAGGAAAGAGGGGAGACACGAAAGGTGGGTGGTAACAGTTGCCCTGATTGTATGGACCAGCCATAGTGTTAAGTGTGTAACAGTACAGATGCAGAGGGTTAATGGATGCATAAAGCATGTGGGAACATGATGCAGACTTCCAGCGGATCCGCAGCGGATTTTACCGCGCAGAAACGCTGCATATCCGCATTGTGATGTGCAGTAGCATGTTAATCAATAGAAAAAAAAAATGCTGTGCAGACGCTGCAGATTTTTCCGCGCGGTTTTCTTGTGGTTCAAAATAAGCAGCATGTCACTTCTTTTGTGCGGTTTTCCACCTGCTCCATTCTCCAAATCCACAGGGGGGACATCCGCACAAAAACCGCAAGAAAAAGAAGAAATCCGCAGGAAAAATGCAGGTCATTTAACCTGCAGATTTCTTCAATTCTGCGCGGAAAAATCCGCAGGGCAAAAAAGTACGTGTGCACTTAGCCTTAAGCATGTGGGAACATGATACGGGGAACCTGGTTATAGTAAAACTTTTGGCTGTGCCACACAGGGATAGATTAGGCTAATGTGTTGAGGCGATAGGCCAGTCTGAATAAATGCGGTTTCAGGACACGCTTAAAATTGTGGGGATTGGGGACTAATCGTATTGACCTGGGAAGTGCATTCCAAAGAATTGGCGCAGCACGTGTATAGTCTTGGAGACGGGAGTGGGAGGTTCTGATTGAGGATGCTAACCTCAGGTCATCAGCAGAACGGAGGGCGCGGGTAGGGTGGTATACTGAGACGAGGGAGGAGATGTAGGGTGGTGCTGAGCCATGGAGGGCTTTGTGGGTGAGGGTAATAAGTTTATACTGAATTCTGGAGTGGATGGGTGGCCAGTGCAATGACTGGCACAATGTAGAGGCATCGGTGTAACGATTGGTGAGGAATATGATCCTGCCTGCAGCATTCAAGACAGATTGGAGGGGGGAGAGTTTGGTAAGAGGGAGACTGATTAGAAGAGAGTTACAATAGTCGAGACGAGAATGAATAAGAGAAACAGTAAGAGTTTTTGCAGAGTCAAAAGTAAGAAAAGGTCGAATTCTAGAAATGTTTTTGAGGTGCAGATAACAAGAGCGAGCCAGTGATCGTATGTGGGGGGAGCGAAGGAAAGCTCGGAGTCAAGTATGACCCCAAGACAGCGGGCATGTTGCTGGGGAGTAATAGTGGAACCACACACAGAAATGGCAATGTCGGGTACAGGTACATTAGTAGCGGGAGGAAACACCAGGAGTTCAGTCTTTGACAGGTTCAGTGTCAGATATAGTGAGGACATGATGTTAGACACAGAGTTTAGACAATCGCCGGTGTTTTCTAGAAAGGCTGGCGTGATGTCAGGAAAAGAAGCGTATAATTGGGTGTCATCAGCATAGAGATGGTACTGGAACCCAAATCTACTGATTGTTTGACCAATAGGGGCCATGTACAAAGAGAAGAGGAGGGGGCCTAGAACCGATCCTTGAGGAACCCCAACAGTAAGGGGAAGGTGAGAGGAGGAGGAACCGGCAAAAGATACAGTAAAGGAGCGGTCAGAGAGATAGGAGGAGAACCAGGAGAGAACTGTGTCCTTGAGGCCAATGGAACGGAGCATAGTGAGGAGGAGCTGATGATCCACAGTGTCGAATGCTGGAGAGAGATCCAAGAGAATTAGCATGGAGTAATGACCATTACATCTAGCTGTTAGCAGATCATTAGAGACTTTAGTGAGGGCAGTTTCAGTAGTGTAAGGAGCGGAAACTGGATTGGAGAGGGTCGAGAACAGAGTTATCTGAGAGATAGCGGATAAGACGGGAGTGGACCAGGCGTTCCAGGAGTTTAGAGATGAAGGGAAGATTAGAGACAGGTCTATAGTTAGCGGGACAGTTTTGGTTGAGGGATGGTTTAAGTAGTGGATGTATGATGGCATGCTTAAATGAGGAGTGATGGAAGAAAACAGGGCTCGATTATATCCTCAGTAACAACGGGCAGAAGACATAACCCGAATGTATCTCCAGGAAGAGCCGCATGATCTCTCCACATTTTATGTATACAATGCCCACAATTTCACTGGTGTCACGGCCAATGTACCGGTGGTCGTCCGGTTCTGTGCCAACGTATCTTCGAGTAATGACTCCACTGTCTCGGGCTGTTCTGATCTGAATCCATGATGTTGCTCCACAGAAAGACTTTGCAGCTGTTGGATCTGGTGATTGCGGAGTCCGGTACAACATTGGTAAACCGACCTGAGAACGCATCACTGACAAAGTGGAGTCTATACCAGAGGATACATCCAGTAGAGATCCGGACGACCGCTGGGACAACGGCCGTGTCACCATGGAAATCACTGTGCACATGTGTATTGTATAGATAAAGCTTGGCGAGAGCTTGTGTTGGGTCTTTCCACCATTGCTACCGAGGCTATTATTGTGCCCTGTCTTTTTTAATCGCCCTGAATATCATCCTGACAACCTCCTGAGCACTCTTTCCATTACAGGTTCAGGAACGGAGAACTCGAAGCCCACTGACATTCAGGTGAGTGTTGAATCCGGAGGGCATTGAAAAACCTGGCATGTGGTGAGAGGACCGACGTATGGTGAGATGACTGCTGCGTGATGTGACGTTCAGTATGTGGTGAGAGGACTGACGTATGGTGAGATGACTGCTGCGTGATGTGACGTTCAGTATGTGGTGAGAGGACTGACGTATGGTGAGATGACTGCTGCGTCATGTGACGTTCAGTATGTGGTGAGAGGACCGACGTATGGTGAGATGACTGCTGCGTGATGTGACGTTCAGTATGTGGTGAGATGGCAGACGTATGGTGAATGACACTCCATATGCTGGTCGTCTCGCCATCAATATGCTGAGGATTCATGTGGTGGGAGGATTATTGTCTGGAGAGACAGCTGGTGTGTGATGAGAACCATCGTTTGATGAGTTGGGTCACTGATGGTGAGACCATCGGTATATATGGAGAGTGGATGAGTGGTGAGAGGACCATCGTGTATTGAAATGACAGATGTGTGGTGAGATGACCAACGTATAGTGAAGGGATCAGTGTGTGGTGAGACAGTCCATTAATGATGGCATATGAAGAGGAGGCCTTGTGGTGTTAGAGGATCGACGCGTGATGAGTGAACTATTATTATTTATTGTTATAGCGCCATTTATTCCATGGCGCTTTACATGTAAGGAGGGGTATACATCAAAACAAGTACAATAATGTTCAACAATACAAGCCATAACTGGTACAGGAGGAGAGAGGACCCTGCCCGCGAGTGCTCACAATCTACAAGGGATGGGTGGGGATACAGTAGGCGAGGGAAGAGCTGGTCGTACAGCGGTTTGGTGGATCGGTGGTTACTGCAGGTTATAGGCTTGTCGGAAGAGGTTGGTCTTCAGGCTCTTTTTGAAGGTTTCGATGGTAGGTGAGAGTCTGATATGTTGTGGTAGAGAGTTCCAGAGTAGGGGGGATGGGCGAGAGAAATCTTGTATGCGATTGTGGGAAGAGGAGATAAGAGGGGAGTAGAGAAGGAGATCTTGTGAGGATCGGAGGTTTCGTGCAGGTAAGTACCGGGAGACGAGGTCACAGATATATGGAGGAGACAGGTTGTGGATGGCTTTGTATGTCATAGTTAGGGTTTTGTACTGGAGTCTCTGGGCAATGGGGAGCCAGTGAAGGGATTGACAGAGGGGAGAAGCTGGGGAATAGCTGGGGGACAGGTGGATTAGTCGGGCAGCAGAGTTTAGAATAGATTGGAGGTGTGCGAGAGTGTTCGAGGGGAGGCCACTGAGCAGGAGGTTGCAGTAGTCAAGGCGAGAGATGATGAGGGCATGGACTAGGGTTTTTGCAGATTTTTGGTTGAGGAATGAACGGATTCGTGAAATATTTTTGAGTTGAAGTCGGCAGGAAGTGGAAAGGGCTTGGATATGTGGTTTGAAGGAGAGATTAGCGTCAAGGATTACTCCGAGGCAGCGAGCTTGTGGGACTGGGGAGAGTGGGCAGTCATTTACTGTAATTGATAGGTTCGTAGGGGGGTCACATGAGATGGGGGAAAGATGATGAATTCTGTTTTGTCCATGTTGAGTTTCAGAAATCTAGCGGAGAAGGATGAAATAGTGGACAGACATTGAGGGATTCTGGTTAGTAGGGAGGTGATATCTGGTCCAGAGATGTAGATCTGTGTGTCATCAGCGTAGAGATGATACTGAAAGCCATGAGATTCTATGAGCTGTCCCAGGCCAAAGGTGTAAATGGAGAAGAGCAGGGGTCCTAGGACTTGAACCTTGTGGGACTCCGACAGATAGGGGGCGAGGTGAGGAGGTGGTGTGTGAGTGGGAGACACTGAATGTCCGGTCTGTTAGGTATGATGAGATCCAGGATAGGGCCAAGTCTGTGATACCAAGAGATGAGAGGGTCTATAATAATAGGGAATGGTCCACTGTGTCAAAGGCAGCCGACAGGTCCAGGAGGAGGACTATCGGGGTAAAACGAGAGACGTGTGGTGAGACAGCCCATAAATTGTGAGACAGGCATATGTTGAGAGGTGAGACAGCCATCGTGTGGTAAGTCTTCCATCAGGTGGTGAGATAATGTGGGAGTTGACAATGTGTGCAGCGCCTCCTGCAGTCAGCGGGTAAGATGAGGATGCGTGTGGCCCCTCCAGGACCCCACAATAATGATTGGTTTCTCACTGACAGGATCACATAAGAGTGCTGGAATCTGATGAGAGGATAGAGAGGGAACGTCTGCGGGGTAGGTACCAGATGTACTGTTCTACCACTGTCAGTGAGATGCTCTGCAGCCCTGCTCCCAACCTCTGTGCTCCTCTGCCCCTCGTAGATCGCGTCTACCAGGTAGAAAAAGAAAACGTGAAACTAACAGAGAGGATCATTGAACTGCAGGTGAGACTGGCCTCGTGTGCCCTTGGCCTCGTGTGCCTCCGCTTTTTCAATCTCTAATTCGTATGTATCTCCACCTCGTGTATCTCCACCACATGTATCTCCATCTCGTATCTCAGTTGATCCTTGTGTATTTATGCCTCACTAATTTTCACCTCCTGTATCTACACTGCTCTTTTTGCGTCCCCGTCTCGTGCGTCCCCGTCTCGTGCCTCAGTTGCTCCTTGTGCATTTATGCCTCTTGAATCTTCACCTCCTATATGTCAGCATCATGTGTCTCGCCAGAATCTTGATTTCCTCCACTCTGCCTGCGTCCTAACCTGAGGACATCCATCTCCTTGGTCTTTGTGACTTCCTCTGTGTCCTGTCCACAGGGTGAAGTGCAGGATCTGAACATGCTGCAGTCAGATCTACGCACGGCAGTCTCTGTAGCTGAAAGATTTAGAGAGGAGACCCAAGAGAAACTGGAGACATGTGAGCGAGAGAACCAGAGACTGAGAAACAAGGGGTGAGTGGCACCTGAAGCCAGAGCAGGAATCTTAGCTTGGCCTAAGTTAATTCTTGATGACGGATCCCACTGAGGTGGCGACGTGGCTATGAGTAAAATAGCTATGAACATTTATGGATCCCAATGAGGTGGAAGCATTGCTGAGTGGTGGTGGATCCCTCTGAGGTGGTAACATGGCACTAGATGGTGAATACCTCTACGGGAGGGTAGACAGAGGGAAGCTGTAGGTGTAAATGAGGATATAAGGGGGGTGGGAAATGTAAGGAAAGCAGGGAGCTGAATGTGCAATAATAAATGGTGGCAAATGCAAGAAGTCTAGTAAGCATAATGAACAGGAGACTATTATGTCACAGAATACGACGTGGTGGACATTACGGAAACCTGATAGAAAGCAGAGGGGGGCTATAAATGGTATATTCTCTAACTGGGTCGCTGTGACCAGTGGGGACAGCAGGGGTCGGTGTTGGGACCTCTTCTCTTCAACATATTTATTAACGATCTGGTAGAAGGTTTGCACAGTAAAATATCGATATTTGCAGATGATGCAAAACTATGTAAAGCAGTCAATACAAGAGAAGATAGTATTCTGCTACAGATGGATCTGGATAAGGTGGAAACTTGGGCCGAAAGGTGGCAGATGGGGTTTACCAATGATAAATGTAAGGTTATACACATGGGAAGAAGGAATCAATATCACCATTACACACTGAACGGGAAACCACTGGGTAAATCTGACATGGAGAAGGACTTGGGGATCCTAGTTAATGATAAACTTACCTGGAGATGCCAATGCCAGGCATCGGCTGCCAAGGCAAACAGGATCATGGGGGGCATTAAAAGAGGTCTGGATACACATGATGAGAGCATTATACTGCCTCTGTACAAATCCCTGGTTACACCGCACATGGAGCACTGTGTACAGTTTTGGGCACCGGTGCTCAGGAAGGATGTAATGGAACTAGAGCGAGTACAAAGGAGGGCAACAAAATTAATAAAGGGGATGGGGGAACTACAATACCCAGAGAGATTAGCAAAATTAGGATTATTTAGTCTAGAAAAAAGACGACTGAGGGGCGATCTAATAACCATGTATAAGTATATAAGGGGACAATACAAATATCTCTCCGAGGATCTGTTTATACCAAGGAAGGTGACGGTCACAAGGGGGCATTCTCTGTGTCTGGAGGAGAGAAGGTTTCTCCACCAACATAGAAGAGGATTCTTTACTGTTAGGGCAGTGAGAATCTGGAATTCCCTGCCTGAGGAGGTGTTGATGGCGAACTCAGCCGAGGGGTTCAAGAGAGGCCTGGATGTCTTCCTGGAGCGTAACAATATCGTATCTTACAGTGATTGTTAGGTTCTTTAGAAGGACATAGATCTGGGGATTTATTCCGACGGCTGAACTGGATGGACACATGGCTTTTTCGGCCGTGCTGTTACTGACTGTATGAGAGCCAGGACTGGGTGACAAACATAGAGGGTTACATTACATGGATCTGTACTGGGAGCAGCGGGGACCGCGGGGATCTGTGCTGGGAGCAGCGGGGACCGCGGGGGTCTGTGCTGGGAGCAGCGGGGACCGCGGGGGTCTGTGCTGGGAGCAGCGGGGACCGCGGGGGGTCTGTGCTGGGAGCAGCGGGGACCGCGGGGGGTCTGTGCTGGGAGCAGCGGGGACCGCGGGGGGTCTGTGCTGGGAGCAGCGGGGACCGCGGGGGGTCTGTGCTGGGAGCAGCGGGGACCGCGGGGGGTCTGTGCTGGGAGCAGCGGGGACCGCGGGGGGTCTGTGCTGGGAGCAGCGGGGACCGCGGGGGGTCTGTGCTGGGAGCAGCGGGGACCGCGGGGGGTCTGTGCTGGGAGCAGCGGGGACCGCGGGGGGTCTGTGCTGGGAGCAGCGGGGACCGCGGGGGGTCTGTGCTGGGAGCAGTGGATCTGTGCTTTTAACCTCTTCATTAATGACCTTGTGGATGGATTGAGAGTGAAGTGTCGTCTGATTCTTATTCTTTGCTGATGACACCAAACTATGTAGGATAATATCTGACCCCGACATTACAATATTACAGGACGATCTGGATGAGACGTCTGATGGGGAAACACTTGTCAGATGAGAGTAATGTAGATAAATGTAGAGTAATCACAGAGGACGGAGGAATCCTATAGCTGCACATACACTATATGGGAAAATATTCAGGATCACAGGACAGGAGGAGGACGGGGGATTCTGGGTACAAGTAAGCTGAGCAGCAGCGCTCAATGTCAGGCAGCAGCCGCAAAAGCAAACAAGATTTTAGGATGTATAAAACGTGATAAAATTCTGTGCTCCCAATGATTTGTTACCCCTTTATAAATCGCTGGTGAGGCCATATCTAGAATATGGGATCCAGTTTTGGGCTCCATTACGGGTGGAAGAAAGATTCCAGCAGCGAAGCAGGAAAGGGTTCTTTACAGTTAGAGCAGTCAGTGTGTCGAATGCTGACCATATGAGGTGGTAATGACCGACACTATGACAACTTTTATACAGCTTGATACACAGAACATTGCTGGTTATAATTAAATTTGTGGCGAAATGTACAATTGGTGGAGAAAGGTTGAACATGATGGACCTAGGTCTTTTTTCAACCTATGTTACTATCTATTATGTGACTATGAAGTTGTAAATGCCTCTGCGACATGGTGGATCCCACTGAGGTTGTAACTTAGCTCTGGGTGCTGGTGGATCCCTCTAAGGAGGCACATGGCTCGGGGTGCTAGTGAACCCCTCTTAGGTGGTGCATGGCTCTGGATGGTGGGGAGTCCCTCTGATTAGTTACATGGCTCTGGATGCTGGTGGGTCCTTCTGAGGTGGCACATGGCGCTGGGTGGTGGTGGATCCCTCCTGAGGAGGTAAATGGCTTTGGGTAGTATTGGACCCATCTAAGGTGGTGCATGGCTCTGGAAGATGGTGGGTCCCTCTGAGGTGGTACGTGGCTATGAGTGATGGTGGATCAATTTGAGGTGGTACATAGCTCTGGGTAGGGGTGGATCCCTCTGAGGTGGTAACATGACTGTGGGTGATGGTGGATCCTTGAGACCTGATACTGGGCTCTGGGTTGTGGTGGATCCCTTACAGGAGGTTTCTATGACTGAGTGGATTCCTCTGAGGTAGTACATGGCTCTGGTTGGTGGTGGATCCCTCTGAGGTGGTACATGGCTCTGGGTGGTGGTGAATTCCTCTAAGGTGGTGCATGGCTTTGAGAGATGGTGGATCCATCTGAAGTGGTGCATGGATCTGGGTGGTGGATTCCTCTGAGTTGATACATGGCTCTGGGTGGTGGTGGTGCATTCCTCTAAGGTGGTGCATGGCTTTGAGAGATGGTGGATCCCTCTGAAGTGGTACATGGATCTGGGTGGTGGTGGATCCCTCCGAGTTGATACATGGCTCTAGGTGATAATGGATCCCTCTGAGGTGGTACCTGGCTCTGGGTGATGGTGGGTACCTCTGAGGTGGTACATGGCTCTGGGTGGTCGTAGATCAATCTGAGGTGCTCTAGGTGGATAACTCTAAGTATAGAGGATGGTGGGTCACATACATGAATAATGAAGAGTCCCTTGATATAGGGGATATAACAGAGGATGAGTGGGGTGTACACTGACCGCTGATGGGGGGTGAATGCTGAGGATTAACTGTAGTCTTTCTGTCTAGATCTGATTCTGTGGATTGGGCAGAGTCGCCGACTGTGAATGGTTCTCTGCATGGATACCGCAGCCTTCCTCGCGGAGTCATCCTGTCCTCTATGCGAGTAGGTGGAGCTCTCACTTCCTATGTGTGGCTGTCATTTCTCCACTTACTCTTCTCTCTTTGCAGGACCCTATCATAAAGTCCAGCAGTCTGATGAGCGTGCCTCCCAGCAATGCCCACACCCGGGACTCAGGTGACATTTCCCACATTAGAAATCCGTGAACTTCAGAGGTCTCTCAGCGAAGGTCTCTTCTGTCTCTGTAGACAATGATTGTTTCTTCTCCCTCTTCCATAAGATGTCATAGGAGAGCCATCAGGATGCTCCTTTCCCCTCTCACAATATAGTCCATGAATCCTAGTATTAACTGTCGGAGAACAGCCAGGGGATAACACAGAGACCCTCTCACCGCTGCCACCAATTTCTCATGAACCAGCACTCCACCGCCCCCACTCATCCAATCACATGATTGACTGACGATTCATGGACGGGGCAGTAGCTGTTTTCGTTACTAGGCAGGATATTGTTGCCTTCCGTGAGCATATGGTATATGCACATCTGATACCAACACATGGAATATACAGATATACATACCCTGGCACGGTCACCACCAAGCTCCACAATAGCCACAGAAAAAAACTAGCTGCCACCATCAGTCATTAATACAGACCGATAGGACGCCTATTATAGGTAGTGTATGGCTTCAGGGGTGCGGTTTACAGAGCAAGAGGAACAGAACTTTTATTTTATATATATTTACATGATCTGGAAGGATAGGCAGTGTTTATAAGAATATACAAAGATGATACAGAATGGTAACAAAACAATACAGTATGTACAATTACATAAAAGAATAGCAATAACAAGAGAAAAAGTACTAAACCTGATGTCATGGAAATGGCGCAGATCTTAGCTGCCGGGAGCACTCTGGGAAAATGATGCAGATCTACAGCGAGCTGTATCTCCCAGCACTGGTCAATGACAAAAATTCAGGATCTCCTTTTAGCATGTACCAGCCACTCCCACATGCCACCCTTTGATGGAGCAGATGGTGGCTGATAGATGGGATGTGGCTCAGGTACAAAAAATGAGATTCCTGATATAAGTATCTGCCACCTTGAAGGTCCCAGGCGGGAGGTATATAATGCCATATGTCCTATCATGCGATAGATAGCTATGGCATATCCAACTTTGTCCATCTGGCCAATATTAATGCCGAAAATATGTCTCCCATAACTATAGGACCTACGCCTGTCACAAAAAGGACAATGTTCATAACTGTAATCCAGTACCAGACTGTCTGATATCATAAGCCTGTGTTACTTTTAAAGACAACAGTTATCCACAGAGGGAAAAAGTCTCCCCTCCCAACCTCGTGTGCAGACTTTGTGTCTGGTCTCCATCAGATAACCCACTTCAATTACCTGTTCACAGCGAGGGGTTGCAGAACAAAAAGTTGTCAGATGTAGTATTAGCGCTCTCTCTATTTACTATTTATAATGAAGCCATACTTCTATGCTCAGTATGAGGGTGACACATCACCTCTCAATGATGAGTGTAGTTGTCCCATAACCGATATTTACATGTCTCCGTTATCAGAAGCCACAACATCTCGCAGAGAGAGAAGAGGAAGCCTGGAAACACTATTAAACCAGTCAAAAGCCACGTGAGTGACACAGCTCTGCACCCGTAAACTATCGCCCCATCAGGCAGCGGATCATTACACGGCCGCCATGTTGGGCTGCTTTTGATCTTTCTTATTTACTCAGGGAGAATTTGACTGAAGATTCTGGTTCCTTTTTCCGCCGTTATGGAGGTTCAAAAAGAGGAGTTTTCCTGCGCTGGGCCCAGGACCGCACCTGCGGGTACAAGGTGGGTGCAGGGAGACAAGTGCAAATCAGATTCCCAGACCTGCAGTTCTACTGTGTGAGCTGTAGGGATCGCCCCTCTACTGTGTGAGCTGTAGGGATCGCCCCTCTACTGTGTGAGCTGTAGGGATCGCCCCTCTACTGTGTGAGCTGTAGGGATCGCCCCTCTACTGTGTGAGCTGTAGGGATCGCCCCTCTACTGTGTGAGCTGTAGGGATCGCCCCTCTACTGTGTGAGCTGTAGGGATCGCCCCTCCACTGTGTGAGCTGCAGGGATCGCCCCTCCACTGTGTGAGCTGCAGGGATCGCCCCTCCACTGTGTGAGCTGCAGGGATCGCCCCTCCACTGTGTGAGCTGCAGGGATCGCCCCTCCACTGTGTGAGCTGCAGGGATCGCCCCTCCACTGTGTGAGCTGCAGGGATCGCCCCTCCACTGTGTGAGCTGCAGGGATTGCCTGCCCATCAACAAACACCGAAGTTCTTGCATGTCTTGCAGCATGTGGTGATCACGAACTTCAGCACCTCATGGGTGGACGGCATGGCTCTGTGCGCTCTACTGCACTCCTACGTTCCGCAGAGTATCCCGTACTTTCAACTGCGCCCCCTGGAGAAGGTATGTCGTCATCTCTGCCATCTCTCAGGGTGCAGAGCACTGGGGTCATAAATGTTGAACTCTCTTTCAGAGGAAGAATCTGCAGTTGGCCTTCCAGGTGGCGGAGAGTGCGGGGATCCCCCCATTGCTGGTAATCACCCCCTATGTAATCCGTCTCTGCCTTCTCCACCTCTACTGTCTCTGACGCTTGTCCTCTCTGTAGACCACTGACCACATGCTCCAGACACAAGGTCCAGACTGGCAGAAAGTTCTCCTCTACGTCGAGTCCATTTACCAGAAGTTTGAGGCCTGAATTTTGTGTTATTTCTTGGAATTGTCTGACAACCACTGTCACGTGCTGCGGTAGTCAGAGACTACGACCGGCTGGCATCTCCAGTCTGTTACAGGTATCCTGCTGTGAGACACTTCACATGATGAAGTCTTCTGAGGCCACCTGCTGTGAACTCCTCGTATAACTGAAGGTGGTGTGTGGGCGGCCATGATCTATGTATAGAGACTGATCCTTACAGCAGATCTCTGATCTGAGGGATGAGCTTCAGAATAAATTTGTACCCCATCCCAAACTAAGCTGATCTTCTGTCCACCAGGAGCCAAATCTGCAGACAGCCTTCGCGCCTACTTGGCCAACTGACGACAGCCCCACCAGAGCTGAAGTGTTACAGATCCATGGAAAGCCCTCAGTCAGTGCAGTACGGAGTAAAGGGGTTCTTGGGGTACACAGTCAATGTCAGATTGCTGGGGGTCAAAGTGAATAGGAGTATGGCTTCACCCAGTCTATGATACTGCGGGCACGGCCAGGTGTGGGACCACCACTGCTCTGACACTGGTGACTTATCCCATCCTATCTCTGAGAGGGGTCCACGGCCTTCCCATGTCAGATTGTGGTGCTGTGGGCATGGCCAGGTGTGGGACCACCACTGCTCTGACACTGAGTTCTTATCCTGTCCTATCACGGAGAGAGTTTCACGTCCTTCCCATGTCAGATTGTGGTGCTGTGGGCATGGCCAGGTGTGGGACCACCACTGCTCTGACACTGATGACTTATCCCATCCTATCTCTAAGAGGGGTCCACGTCCTTCCCATGTCAGATTGTGGTGCTGCGGGCATGGCCAGGTGTGGGACCACCACTGCTCTGACACTGATGACTTATCCCATCCTATCACGAAGAGGGGTCCGCGTCCTTCCCATGTCAGATTGTGGTGCTGCGGGCATGGCCAGGTGTGGGACCACCACTGCTCTGACACTGGTGACTTATCCCATCCTATCACGAAGAGGGGTCCGCGTCCTTCCCATGTCAGATTGTGGTGATAAAATGAGGGACAACTGTGCGTTCCTGTGTGCACTGAGCATGTGGGACAAAGCTGAGGCAGAATTTTTTCTTTCTTGGCCTTTTTTTCAGAGAATATGAATGATAACACCAAACCTTTTCCTCCACTCATGGTTAGTGGTTGGGTGAAGCCATTTATTGTCAGACTACTGTGTTTTCTCTTTTTATATCATAATGACAACCCAAAACATCCAAATGACCCTGATAAAAAGTTTACATACCCTGGTGATTGCGCCCTGATAACATGCACAGAAGTTGACGCAAAGGGATGTAAATGGCTACTAAAGGTAACATCCTCACCTGTGACAAATGCCAGGAAAATTGTTCGGGATGCAAAAAGAAAAACCCACAAAAACATCAGCTGAAATACAGGACTCTCTGAGAACTAGCGGTGTGGCTGTTTCAAGATACACAATAAGGAGCCACTTGAAGAAAAATGGGCTGCATGGTCGAGCCACCAGAAGAAAGATATTACTGCACAAATGCCACAAAGTATCTCACCTACAATACGCAAAACAGCACAGAGACAAACAACCAAACTTCTGGAACAAGGTAATTTGGAGTGATGAGACCAAAATTTAACTTTTTGGCCACAACCATAAATGTTACATTTGGAGAGAGGTCAACAAGGCCTATGATGAAAGGAACACCATTCCTACTGTAAAGCATGGAGGTGGATTGCTGATGTTTTTGGGGATGTGTGAGCTACAAAGGCACAGGAAACTTGATCAAAGTTGAAGGAAAGATGAATGCAGCACATTATCAGCAAATACTGGAGGAAAACTTGCAATCATCAGCCTGGAAGCTGCGCATGGGACGTACTTGGATGCTCCAACATGACAATGATCCAAAACACAAGGCCAAGTGGACCTGTCATTGGCTACAGCAGAACAAAGTGAAGGTTTTGGAATGGCCATCTCAGTCGCCTGACCTCAATATCATTGAGCCACTCTGGGGAGATCTCAAGCCGCAGTTCATGCTAGACAGAAATTTACAGGAACTGGAGGCTTTTTGCCAAGAAGAGTGGACAGCTTTACCATCTGAGAACATAAAGAACCTCATCCACAACTACCACAAAAGACTTCAAGCTGTCATTGATGATACAAGGGGCAATACACAGTATTCATAAATGGGGTATGGGGACTTCTGGTCAGGGTCATTTGGATGTTTTGGGTTGTCCTGACTATAAAGAGAAAACACAGTAGTCTCACAATAAATGGCTTCACCCAACCACTAACCATGAGTGGAGGAAAAGTTTTGGTGTTCTCATTCATTTTCTATGAAAAAAGGCCAAGAAAGCAAAAATTCTGCCGGGGTGTGTAAACTTTTGAGCACAACTGTATATACAGTCATCTTTTACACTGTAACCCTGTCCCGACATTGAAAGCATCCAATCGTCAGGATCGCTAGGTACTTACTGACATTGGCCATATGGATACGTCATGGCGATTTTATGCGCACTATCGTCCCTGATGCTGACACCCAGCACGCGGTGCAGGAGAGGTGCCCGCACAGCTCACGGCACTTCAACCCCCTAAATACTGCGATCGCTGCATTTAGCAGGCATGCAGAGGGAGGAGCCCCTGTCATTGCGGGGTACAATCGTTGCCGTAATGACCCTATGTCGTCATGATGACGTCCGGGTCACCAGGCTCCGGGTGCAGTGTGTGAGAGCAGAGCGTCACTGCTCCTGCATCATAAAGGCGATCATGGTGGGACGAAGTAAAAAAAAAAAAAAATGAAAACACAAAATGGTAACAAAAAATGAAAAACATTCTACCCATCGATATTCTGGGGAAATAAAGTACACATATTTGGTATCGCTGCGTCTAGAATGAGCCGACCTATACTAGTTAACCCCTTCAGTGCATACTGTAAAAGAGTAAAAAAAAAGATGCTTTATGATCACACCGCCGAAGAGAAAAAGTGGACTAAAACGCGATCAAAGACCTATGTAAATACAAATGGTACCGGAGAAAATGGCATCTTGTCCCACAAAGAAACGCCATACAGCTCCATCAGCGGAAAAATAAAAAGTGCTCGCGCTCAGAGTAAAGCGATGCAAAATGATCTCTTCTATCAAATAGTGTGTGAAAGCACCAAAACATAAAGACATAAATGAGGCATCGCTGCAATTGTACTGACCCCAAGAATAAAGCCGCCCGATCAATCGTACCGCACGGTAAACGGCATTGAAAAAACAAATCCTGAGTTGCTGTTTTTTTTCCTCATTCTGCCTCCCAAAAATCTGAATAGAAAGCGATTAAAAAAAAAAGTCATGCATCCGAAAATGGTACCAATAAAACCATCAACTCGTCCCGCAAAATACAAGACCTCACCTGACTCTGAGGGACAAAGTATGGAAAACTTACAGCTCTCAATATGTGGAAACAAAGCGTCATTTAGTATGACAGCAGGCAAAGCTAAAAACCCGATGTAAATCTGGTATCGCTGTCATCGCACCGACCCAAAGAATGAAGCCGCCTCATCACTGATACCGCACGAGGAACGGCATCTCTGTATATAAAAATCAGGGTGGGTATCACCAACCAATCACGAAGCATCTCTCATTTCACCAGAGCTGGTTCTAAAGTAGCTGAGCTGTGATTGGTTGCTCTGAGCAAGTTTTCCCACTTGACAACACCTCACAAGACACTGACATGGTGGGAGAAATCTAGCATCCCCGGGAACATAAGCTCCAGCCATCGTCTGCCCCCCAGAAAGGAGCAGAGAGCACATGACAGAAATGAATCCCCCCCTCCCGTGTGGTATCAATAAGTGACACACACGAATGTAGGAAAGTGCATAATAAATGTCATGTGGATTTAACAGTTTCTCACAGACACTTTTGTGCATTATTGATGTGTTACTGTGCTCTGATGCTGTGAGGTTTTTTTAAAAGTGCTACTTTCCCCATAATTCACCTGGATATACCCATATAACACCTAATGCTTTTCCCAAAACAACCCACTAAATATGACACTATACTGCACACACATGCTGTACATCCATGAGCAACTCAGCCGCACACATTACAAGTTCACCTGAGATCTTAGTGAACCATGTATCTGTGTAATCTCACTATTCTACTTTTACTGGCTGACGGGACGATGTGGGATAGTAGTGGTAGTAGTCCGGTGGCTCTGGCTGACAGGACGATGTGGGATATTAGGGGTAGTAGTCTGGTGGCTCTGGCTGACGGGACGATGTGGGATAGTAGTGGTAGTAGTCCGGTGGCTCTGGCTGACAGGACGTGGGATATTAGGGGTAGTAGTCCGGTGGCTCTGGCTGACAGGACGATGTGGGATATTAGGGGTAGTAGTCCGGTGGCTCTGGCTGACGGGACGTGGGATATTAGGGGTAGTAGTCCGGTGGCTCTGGCTGATGGGATGATGTGGGATATTAGGGGTAGTAGTCCAGGCTGACGGGATGATGTGGTAGTAGTCCGGTGGCTCTGGCTGACGGGACGATGTGGGATATTAGGGGTAGTAGTCCGGTGGCTCTGGCTGACGGGACGATGTGGGATATTAGGGGTAGTAGTCCGGTGGCTCTGGCTGACGGGACGATGTGGGATATTCATAGAATCGTAGAGTTGGAAGGGACCTCCTGGGCCATCTGGTCCAACCCCCTGCTCAAAGCAGGATTCGCTAAATCATCCCAGTTAGATGTCTGTCCAGCCTCTGTTTGAAGACTTCCATTGAAGGAGAACTCACCACTTCTCGTGGCAGCCTGTTCCACTCATTGATCACTCTAACTGTCAAAAAGTTTTTTCTAATATCTAATCTGTGTCTCCTCCCATTCAGCTTCATCCCATTGCTTCTAGTCTTTCCTTGTGCAAATGAGAATAAAGTTGATCCTTCTACAATGTGACAGCCCTTTAGATATTTGTAGACAGCTATTAAGTCTCCTCTCAGTCTTCTCTTTTGCAAACTAAACATTCCCAAATCCTGCAACCTTTCCTCATAAGACAGGGTTTGCAGACCGGTCACCATTCTGGTCGCTCTTTTCTGAACTTGCTCCAGTTTGTTGATGTCTTTTTTAAAATGTGGTGCCCAAAACTGGACACAATATTCCAGATGAGGTCTGACCAAAGAGGAATAGAGGGAAATAATGACTTCACGTGATCTAGACTGTATGCTTCTGTTAATACATCCTAGAATTGCATTTGCCTTTTTTGCTGCTGCATCACACTGTTGACTCATATTCAGTCTGTGATCTATTAGTATACCCAAGTCTTTTTCACATGTGCTGTCACTTAGCCCTATTCCTCCCATTCTATATATGCTTTTTTCATTTTTATTGCCCAGATGTAGTACTTTGCATTTCTCCCTGTTAAAAACCATTCTGTTAGTTGCTGCCCACTTCTCCAGTTTATTTAAATCTTTTTGAATCCTCTCTCTCTCTTCTCTAGTATTAGCTATCCCTCCTAGCTTTGTGTCAACAGCAAATTTAATCAGTTTACCCTCAATTCCTTCATCTAAATCGTTGATAAAGATGTTGAACAATACAGGGCCCAGGACAGAGCCCTGTGGTACCCAGGGGTAGTAGTCTGGTGGCTCTGGCTGATGGGATGATGTGGGATATTAGGGGTAGTAGTCCGGTGGCTCTGGCTGACGGGACGATGTGGGATATTAGTGGTAGTAGTCCAGGCTGATGGGATGATGTGGGATAGTAGTGGTAGTAGTCCGGTGGCTCTGGCTGACTGGATGATGTGGGATATTAGGGGTAGTAGTCCGGTGGCTCTGGCTGACGGGACGATGTGGGATATTAGGGGTAGTAGTCCGGTGGCTCTGGCTGACGGGACGATGTGGGATATTAGGGGTAGTAGTCCGGTGGCTCTGGCTGACGGGACGATGTGGGATATTAGTGGTAGTAGTCTGGTGGCTCTGGCTGATGTGGGATATTAGGACTAGTAGTCCAGGCTGACGGGATGATGTGGGATAGTAGTGGTAGTAGTCCGGTGGCTCTGGGTGACGGGATGATGTGGGATAGTAGTGGTAGTAGTCCGGTGGCTCTGGCTGACGGGATGATGTGGGATATTAGGGGTAGTAGTCCGGTGGCTCTGGGTGACGGGATGATGTGGGATATTAGGGGTAGTAGTTCGGTGGCTCTGGCTGACGGGACGATGTGGGATAATAGGGGTAGTAGTCCGGTGGCTCTGGCTGATGTGGGATAGTAGTGGTAGTAGCCCGGTGGCTCTGGGTGACGGGATGATGTGGGATAGTAGTGGTAGTAGTCCGGTGGCTCTGGCTGACGGGATGATGTGGGATATTAGGGGTAGTAGTCCGGTGGCTCTGGGTGACGGGATGATGTGGGATATTAGGGGTAGTAGTCCGGTGGCTCTGGCTGACGGGACGATGTGGGATATTAGGGGTAGTAGTCTGGTCGCTCTGGCTGATGGGATGATGTGGGATAGTAGTGGTAGTAGTCCGGTGGCTCTGGCTGACGGGATGATGTGGGATATTAGGGGTAGTAGTCCGGTGGCTCTGGGTGACGGGATGATGTGGGATATTAGGGGTAGTAGTCCGGTGGCTCTGGCTGACGGGACGATGTGGGATATTAGGGGTAGTAGTCCGGTGGCTCTGGCTGATGGGATGATGTGGGATATTAGGGGTAGTAGTCCAGGCTGACGGGATGATGTGGGATAGTAGTGGTAGTAGTCCGGTGGCTCTGGGTGACGGGATGATGTGGGATATTAGGGGTAGTAGTCCGGTGGCTCTGGCTGACGGGACGATGTGGGATATTAGGGGTAGTAGTCCGGTGGCTCTGGCTGACGGGACGATGTGGGATATTAGTGGTGGTAGTCTGGTGGCTCTGGCTGATGGGATGATGTGGGATATTAGGGGTAGTAGTCCAGGCTGACGGGATGATGTGGGATATTAGGGGTAGTAGTCCGGTGGCTCTGGCTGACGGGACGATGTGGGATATTAGGGGTAGTAGTCTGGTCGCTCTGGCTGATGGGATGATGTGGGATAGTAGTGGTAGTAGTCCGGTGGCTCTGGCTGACGGGATGATGTGGGATATTAGGGGTAGTAGTCCGGTGGCTCTGGGTGACGGGATGATGTGGGATATTAGGGGTAGTAGTCCAGTGGCTCTGGCTGACGGGACGATGTGGGATATTAGGGGTAGTAGTCCGGTGGCTCTGGCTGATGGGATGATGTGGGATATTAGGGGTAGTAGTCCAGGCTGACGGGATGATGTGGGATAGTAGTGGTAGTAGTTCGGTGGCTCTGGGTGACGGGATGATGTGGGATATTAGGGGTAGTAGTCCGGTGGCTCTGGCTGACGGGACGATGTGGGATATTAGTGGTAGTAGTCCGGTGGCTCTGGCTGATGGGATGATGTGGGATATTAGGGGTAGTAGTCCAGGCTGACGGGATGATGTGGGATAGTAGTGGTAGTAGTCCGGTGGCTCTGGGTGACGGGATGATGTGGGATATTAGGGGTAGTAGTCCGGTGGCTCTGGCTGACGGGACGATGTGGGATATTAGGGGTAGTAGTCCGGTGGCTCTGGCTGACGGGACGATGTGGGATATTAGGGGTAGTAGTCCGGTGGCTCTGGCTGACGGGACGATGTGGGATATTAGTGGTGGTAGTCTGGTGGCTCTGGCTGATGGGATGATGTGGGATATTAGGGGTAGTAGTCCAGGCTGACGGGATGATGTGGGATATTAGGGGTAGTAGTCCGGTGGCTCTGGCTGACGGGACGATGTGGGATATTAGGGGTAGTAGTCCGGTGGCTCTGGCTGACGGGACGATGTGGGATATTAGTGGTAGTAGTCTGGTGGCTCTGGCTGATGGGATGATGTGGGATATTAGGGGTAGTAGTCCAGGCTGACGGGATGATGTGGGATAGTAGTGGTAGTAGTCCGGTGGCTCTGGGTGACGGGATGATGTGGGATATTAGGGGTAGTAGTCCGGTGGCTCTGGCTGACGGGATGATGTGGGATATTAGGGGTAGTAGTCCGGTGGTTCTGGCTGACGGGATGATGTGGGATATTAGGGGTAGTAGTCCGGTGGCTCTGGCTGACAGGTTGATGTGGGATAGTAGTGGTAGTAGTCCGGTGGCTCTGGCTGACGGGATGTGGGATATTAGGGGTAGTAGTCTGGTGGTTCTGGTTGACGGGACGATGTGGGATATTAGTGGTAGTAGTCCGGTGGCTCTGGCTGACGGGACGTTGTGAGATATTAGGGGTAGTAGTCCGGTGGCTCTGGCTGACGGGACGTTGTGAGATATTAGGGGTAGTAGTCCGGTGGCTCTGACTGACGGGACGATGTGGGATATTAGTGGTAGTAGTCCGGTGGCTTTGGCTGACGGGACGATGTTGGATATTAGGGGTAGTTGTCCGGTGGCTCTGGCTGACGGGACGATGTGGGATATTAGGGGTAGTAATAAGGTGGCTCTGGCTGACGGGGCGATGTGGGATATTAGGGGTAGTATGGTGGTTATGGCTGACGGGACGATGTAGGATATTAGGGGTAGTAGTCCGGTAGCTCTGGCTGACGGGATGATGTGGGATATAATAGTAAATGTGGCTATGCGGCGTGGGCAGGGCTATACACAGCTTTGCACACTAACCGTAGTTAGTTGCTATGCCCGGGCAGCGCTGGGCTCTTCAGCTAGTAAAAAATAAAACCAATTTGTCACCTGCTGTTGATTTAATTGCACCTCCCAAAAATCACAGTAAGGCTTGGTGCACATTTATCCTGCACTCTGCGCTGAGCTCTTACACCAGGGTTTCTATGTAAATCTCTGAAATACGTGATTCACATGGAACTCTCAACGGAAGATTCCCTATAATGAGGCAGATGGAGGCACTGTGGACGCCGTCTTGCCGCCTATGACCCGACTGTGTCCATCTTTTTATTAGGATTGCATAAAAATGCCGTCCGCCAGTTTTGTGAACTTCTGAAAATAAGGACAGCGCAGAACAAAGGCCAGATGGACTAAACAGTAACTCATGCTGCCTCATTACAGTGGATCCCTTTGGGGTTTCCATATAAATCTGAGTGAAATGATTAAGATGAAACCCCCATGTAAGTGCTCAGTGAAGAGCACAGGATAATGTTGTTAAATGTTCCCAATAAAAGCTTCAACTCAATCTACAAAAAAAGTGCTCACTCAGGTCTGCCATCTGTTAATGGAAATATAGTGGACTTCAACGTTACTGGCAGCACAAAGGCTCTGGAAAAGCAAAATGGCTCCTCATCCCCCAAAAGAAATTCAGCAAATGCTGCACTCCAAAATTCAAATGCTCTCCTCCCTTCTGAGCCCCAGTCTGCCTAGACGACATTTAGCGCCCACATGTTTGGCATTTCTGTAGTGATGAGAACCCGCCTAATTTACTGGTGAATTTCTTCAGAAGCATAAACTGGGCATAACGTACTGGTCACTACAACAGCAGATTGCAATTTACTCAGCAATATCCACTGCTGCTTATTTCTGGAAAACACCCATGGAGTGGGTATAATTTCAACAATGTGGTCACTTGAGGGTGGATTCTGCTGTTCTAGCACTTAGGGGCTCTGAATAAGGAGTCTGCAATCTATTTATTATACATTTATATAGCGCCATTTATTCCATGGTGCTTTACATATGAAATGGGGAAATATAGAAAAGTACAATAAACATGTGTAATACAAGGGACACACAAGTACATAAGGAGAGGGGACCCTGCCCGCGAGGGCTCACAATCTACAGGGATGGGTGAGGATACAGTAGGAGAGGGTAGAGCAGGTCGTGCGGTGGTTCAGTAGACCGAGGATCATTGCAGGCTGTAGGCTTGTCGGAACAGGTGGGTCTTCAGGTTCTTCTTGAAGGTTTCCTTTGTTGGTGAGTCTGATGTGTTGCGGCAGAGAGTTGCAGAGTTAGAGTATGGGGGAAGCACAGGAAAAACCTTGTATGCGCTTGTGGGAAGAAGAAATAAGGGGGGAGTAGAGGAGATCTTGAGAGGATCGAAGGTTGCGCTATTTGAAAAAAAATCTGCGCTCCAGGATGTAAATAGCGCTCCATCCCTCCAGAGTCCTCTACATACAGCTAAGCAAATCTGTACATCCACATATGGGGTATTTCTGAGTATGTCGTAGGTTTCTTCTTGTGAGGCTCTGTAGACAGCAGAGGCCATCTCTTGGGTGTGCTGGAGCTTCTTGTCCTGGACTCTCTCTGCTCTTTCTGAGCTTATGTCGGAGGTTTCTTCTTGTGATGCTCTGTAGGCAGCAGAGGCCATCTCTTGGTGTGCCGGAGCTTCTTGTCCTGGACTCTCTCTTTCTGAGCCTATGTGGTAGGTTTCTTCTTGTGAAGCTCTGTAGGCAGCAAAGGCAATCTCTTGGTGTGCCGGAACTTCTTGTCCTGGACTCTCTCTGCGCCTATGTGGTAGGTTTCTTCTTGTGAAGCTCTGTAGACAGCAGAGGCCATCTCTTGGTGTGCCAGAGCTTCTTGTCCTGGACTCTTTCTGAGCCTATGTCGGAGGTTTCTTCTTGCGATGCTCTGTAGACAGCAGAGGCCATCTCTTGGTGTGCCGGAGCTTCTTGTCCTGGACTCTTTCTGAGCTTATGTCGGAGGTTTCTTCTTGCGATGCTCTGTAGACAGCAGAGGCCATCTCTTGGTGTGCCAGAGCTTCTTGTCCTGGACTCTTTCTGAGCTTATGTCGGAGGTTTCTTCTTGCAATGCTCTGTAGACAGCAGAGGCCATCTCTTGGTGTGCCAGAGCTTCTTGTCCTGGACTCTTTCTGTGCCTATGTCGGAGGTTTCTTCTTGTGATTCTCTGTAGACCATCTGTAAGAGCTGTAAAGTGCTGACGACTATGTTGGCTCCATAGATGTAAAATGATGTATTTATATTTTGGGGATTTGGAGGGTAATTGATTTTTGTGCTTTTCTCCATTATGCCTTTTATTTAGGATCTTTGTGATTTTTTTTCTTTTTTGACTTTCCCCATTTTGTGGACTGATCTTGATGAAACTTCACTGTGAAACAATCTTAATTATTGATGGCGTTTGTTCTTAAAATCAAAGTCTTCGTAAATGTGGATGTGTTTCATTTATATTTATGTAACGTTTTCAGACGAGGCAGAAAATATTTCATTTACATTTCCTATTTCTAAGTCTTCTCTGCAGGTACTTGTGGGACAGTGAAGACGTAGTTATAATACTGTTAAGACATTAGAGGGCAGCAGCTCTTTATAGATCAGGAGTGGGCAATTAATTTCCCAAGGGGCCACACGAGAAACTGGCAGTGCTGTGGAGGGCCGAACCAATCGGCTGAACTTAAAGGGGCGGTCCGAAACCAAAGGTGAATTTCATATTAAATGTATATCTATTCAGTGTAATAATCTAGTTTTCTAATATACTTCAATAAAGAATTCCCTACCGTACCCTCTACATTCTGACTTCCTTTTTTTTTTTTCTTTTTTTTTTACGTCCCATGACATTTTGTTTGAGATTCACCAGTGCATGCTGGGATACTCGAATGAGCTGTCATCAGAGGGCAGAAGCTGCGGTCACTGCTGCAGTCTCTGCCCCTCTCTGAAATGAGGGACCATCAGAAATGTTTGTTTTGGACGCTCTGCTAGTCCTGCTCACCTGATGTGTCGTACATAAATTCTGGCGTATGAGCTCCCTCTGCTATATTCATTGAATGCACAGTGACAGTGCGCTCCCTGTGTTATATTCCTTTGAATGCACAGTGACAGTGCGCTCCCTGTGTTATATTCCTTTGAATGCACAGTGACAGTGCGCTCCCTGTGTTATATTCCTTTGAATGCACAGTGACAGTGCGCTCCCTGTGTTATATTCCTTTGAATGCACAGTGACAGTGCGCTCCCTGTGTTATATTCCTTTGAATGCACAGTGACAGTGCGCTCCCTGTGTTATATTCCTTTGAATGCACAGTGACAGTGCGCTCCCTGTGTTATATTCCTTTGAATGCACAGTGAGTGCGCTCCCTGTGCTATACTCCTTTGAATGCAGTGACAGTGCGCTCCCTGTGCTATACTCCTTTGAATGCACAGTGACAGTGTGCTCTGTGCTATACTCCTTTGAATGCACAGTGACAGTGCACTCCCTTGCTGGCTCTGAGGAGAAGAGATGACCTGGCAGGGACCAGTCCAGGCTCTGAAAGAGATGAGGCTTCTCTTCATGGTGGGGGAATGCAGCCTCGGACCCCTGATGATGTCCCATGTGAGTACCCCAAAATGCACTGGGATTCTCAAACAAAATGTCATTGGAAGTAAAAAAAAAAAAAAAAAAAAGACAGGAAGTCAGAGTAGAGGGCGAATGATGGAAATTGAAACATATGTTAGAAAAGTGATTATTGAATTGAGTCTGAGAGTCGCCTCCTTTGGCTTCGGATCACCCTTAATTCTGCATAATATTAATTTCATCACTTTATATACAGCAGTGGCCTGTGTGATGACGTTTACATGAGCGTATAAAAAAATCGTGGCTTTCATCCAGAAAAAGACGACTTTCCCTCTGTATTGTCATCCATGCTTAGACACCAGAAGTAAAATTTTAGAGAATAAATCCAGTGTCGGAAATGTATTCGTGAAAATCGGACGCTATACGGATGATTCATATGGCATCCGATTTTTTTATTTTTGTACACCCATAGATGGCAACAGGTGAGTCTGATCCGACATACAGAAGACGCCGGTGGAGTGCGGTGACACTGGCATGGTGCTGAGATGCCGGTGGAGTGCGGTGACGCCAGAAGGGCGCGGTGATGCCGGTGGGCGCTGAGACACTTCTCACACAGACGTTTTCTGACTGTAATCTGCATAGCTCTATTCCATAACTTTGCCTCTAGTGCTGTCTGAGGTCCGGTTTATTTTTTTTTTTTCCCCACGGACAGCACTTGGACAAACATCACGCCGTGTTCACATGAAAGTCATAACACTTGTTATAGTGAAGCTGATCGTAACACGTAATAGAAGTGATCAAGCAATAAATTGGGAACATTGGAAGAAAGTTATTCTCCCACCTCTGCTCCACATCACATCGGGGCAGGAGCTAACAGGAGGGGGTGGGAATCCTTACTGCAGTCTATGGAGTGGAGTGATAGGCCACAGATCACAGGGGGAGCACTATGGGAGACTTAACCCTTACCTCTCCTGCACAGGACATGCAAAAGCTGGGAGTGAAGTGGGAGGTGAGGGTTACCTCACATACAAAAGGTGAGGACTCCAGCCCTCTATGTTATGATGAGTCACCGAAGGAGGAAAAAACAAAATACCAGCTAAGTCCAGAAAAACCAGAGAGGTTGGCAGCTATCGGATTGCAGACCCCTGAACCTATCCACAACAACTAGCAGTAGCCGTGGGGGGTTCCTACGATGCCCTAGACCCCTCGATCACAGCCGGAAAATTAAATAGACCTAAAGAAAGGGGAAATCTAAACTGCCCCAGAGCAGACCCCAAAGCAATAGGCAGCCCCCAACATATAATGACGGTGAAGCAAGATGAAAACACTGACACAGATAGAAAGATAGGTTGTGCAAATGATGGGGCCCAAGCTAACTACATAGGACAGGATAGGAAACCTGCTGTCTGCCATCCGCAAAAACCCTATAAAAATGAGCCAACCGACTGATAGGAAAAACAGGCCCTGAAGTCGCTAGGCTTCAAAAGACTATATCAGCACTCAGGTATATTCTGAAGACAGAGCAAAAGATCAACAGAGCAGAGACAAAAATGGAATTTAGCTCACCCCCGGCCGGGGATGGCAGAACTCCCAAAAAACAAGGCAAAACAAAAACAAAACTGAAGATTACAAAGCAGAGCAGAAAAACTTAGCTTTGAGATGCAGGAATCAGACTGGTCTCCAAGAATCCAGCAGAGAAATCACCAGCCAGGAAGAAGGGCGTCAGCAGCCTTATATCCAGTCCTCAATTCCAGCCACCCAGTCATCATCTAGCTGCCCAGGTGTTTGGTAATCAGCCTCACTACCTTCCTTCACCAGAGGAGGGAGTTCATCAGACCTCAATGGTGAAGGGAAAAATGAACTCACACCACCTCTGGCTGTGTCAGGGGGCCGGATGTGGCCCGCGGGCCGCAGTTTGCCCAGGCCTGTTATAGGTGGATATTATGGTCCTGATAGAAACTTTCATATTGCTAGAACATTAATTCCAGTAGCAGATTACAAGTCGGGTGGTCTGGTGGGAGTACCGGACCACTGTCTGGTGCTACAACAGTCTGATAGGTGGTTCTACAGTGGTTGGGTGGTCTGGTAGTATTGGAATGATTGGGTTGCCTGCTGGTGTTAAAACAGCCGGTTAGGCCCGGTAGCCCTGGGTCCACATAGGCCAGGTAGCCTAGTGGCGTTACAACAACCAGTTAGACTAGGTGGGCTGGCGGCGTCACAACTGTTAGACCAAGTAGCACAGTGGAATTAGAATGGTCAGGTGGCTGGAGGAAGCTGTGTGGGGATGAGGCGAGGCTCACAGTCAGGGAGGGACAAGAGGAGGGGGGGGGATGAGGCAAGGCTCACAGTCAGGGAGGGACAAGAGGAGGCCGGGGGGATGAGGCGAGGCTCACATTCGGGGAGGGACAAGAGGAGGCCAGGGGAGATGAGGCGAGGCTCATAGTCAGGGGCTGGAGGAGGCCAGGCAGCGATGATGTGGGATGAGTTTGGCATTCTGTCCACGTCTTCCATGGTCACAGACCTGTAGGGGAGATCAGCACAACACAGGGTCTTATCTGAGGAGTATGTCAGGCGATAAAATCAAAATTACACACCTTTTCTGAGTGTCTATAAAGCCAGTAATGAAGCAGATCAGCTGCAGCCGATCCACGGGTCAGAAAATGACCAGACGAAATCCAGGAAAGAAAGGAGAGGGTTATGGATGGTTCCCGCGCTCACTGATCAATGATGAGACCTATATCCCAGATGGCCAAATCCAGAAGACGTCTTCATCAGGAAAGAGCACAAGGCTCGTTTCCTTCCTGGACACTTCTTCTATGGACATGGAAGCCAACCTCCTTTCTGGTGAGATTCAGGGATACAATGAACAGGCGCAGGAGGCGATGGCATTTTACAGACAGCACCAGGTTGATAAAAGTCCTTTATTACAAACATCACACACCCACGATCCAGCACACAGAACACACCGTCCTCACGCCTCGGCAGAAGCAACGCCCTGGACTCCCCCACGGCAGCGTCTTCACCCCTCCACAGAAGCAACGCTCCGGACTCTTCACCCCACGGCAACGTCTTCACCCCTCCACAGAAGCAACGCTCCGGACTCTTCACCCCACGGCGGCCCCCACAGGAAGCCGCAAGCACACACCTTGTCCTCATACATATAGATCAAAGTCCAGTCGGAGAGAGTTGTAGAACTGTCCCGTGGAGCTGTCCACCCGCCGGCAGTAGACCCCCGCTGAGAAGTATCCGTCCTCCACCCATTCCTGGAACAGGAGTCCAAGCATGACACTCGGCTAAGCTCCACCCTGCACACACATGGTCGGCTGCTTACCTGCATCTGGGCGCTGGTGAACGGGCCGTACAGCTCAGCGGCCGCCTCATTCTCCCATTTATACTCCCACAGAACCTCGTCCGCCGCTGGCACAGCTACAGAGAGAGCAGTGGGTCAGAGCCGGTCGCCCCCCGCACTACGCCCCTTACCCTGACATCATTACCTTCCTTGGTCACCAGCGTCTTCTCCTCCACCTCATCTGCGAACATGTCCAGGGCCGGTGTGGGCGGCGACTCCATGGTGCGCAGTCTGAACGCCAGCTTCTCGTACGAGTCCTGATAGACCTCGTACACACCGAGCGCCACCATCTGATCAGCCAGGGAGATGAGATGATCCAGAGGCTTGTCCTCCTGCTGCGTGTCTGTGCTGCTCGGCTCCTCCGCGCCCGGCTCTGCAGTGGCAACAGCTCCTACGTCTGTCCTGTCCTCCGCGCTGCGCTCCTTGGGATTGGACGGATCTGGCATGGCCGGGCTCTGCCGCACTCTGCTTTGTTTGACCCTTTGCATCACCGATCTCTTCCGGGGTCCGCTCCCGCCCAGACGCTGGATGCCTTTGGCCACAGTTTCCCCCGGCTGTAACACCTTCAGCATCTCCTCCAGGATGTTCCTCATCTCCATTGGAGCACGGCCTTCATCAGAGTCTGACTCCTGATCTGCCCCAGAGGAGGGTGGCGGGGCCTCCCGCTCCTTAATACGAACCTGCGGAACAGAAGGTCATCAGAAGATGGCGGTCAGCGGGGAGGAGAGGGAGGCGGGAGCAGAGGAAGGGAGGAGGCGCGCCAAACGCCTGGAGCCGAGGAAGGGAGGAGGCGCGCCAAACGCCTGGAGCCGAGGAAGGGAGGAGGCGCGCCAAACGCCTGGAGCCGAGGAAGGGAGGAGACGCGCCAAACGCCTGGAGCCGAGGAAGGGAGGAGACGCGCCAAACGCCTGGAGCCGAGGAAGGGAGGAGACGCGCCAAACGCCTGGAGCCGAGGAAGGGAGGAGACGCGCCAAACGCCTGGAGCCGAGGAAGGGAGGAGACGCGCCAAACGCCTGGAGCCGAGGAAGGGAGGAGACGCGCCAAACGCCTGGAGCCGAGGAAGGGAGGAGACGCGCCAAACGCCTGGAGCCGAGGAAGGGAGGAGACGCGCCAAACGCCTGGAGCCGAGGAAGGGAGGAGACGCGCCAAACGCCTGGAGCCGAGGAAGGGAAGAGACGCGCCAAACGCCTGGAGCCGAGGAAGGGAAGAGACGCGCCAAACGCCTGGAGCCGAGGAAGGGAAGAGACGCGCCAAACGCCTGGAGCCGAGGAAGGGAAGAGACGCGCCAAACGCCTGGAGCCGAGGAAAGGAAGAGACGCGCCAAACGCCTGGAGCCGAGGAAGGGAAGAGACGCGCCAAACGCCTGGAGCCGAGGGAGGGGGATGCGCCAAACACCTGGAGCCGAGGAGGGGGATGCGCCAAACACCTGGAGCCGAGGAGGGGGACGCGCCAAACACCTGGAGCCGAGGAAGGGAGGAGACGCGCCAAACACCTGGAGCCGAGGAAGGGAGGAGACGCGCCAAACACCTGGAGCCGAGGAAGGGAAGAGACGCGCCAAACACCTGGAGCCGAAGATGGGGAGGGGACGTGCCAAACAGTGGGGGTGAGATTTCTTACCCAATCAATGTTCTCCAGCCAGTGGTCTCGGATTTGAGCTTCCTTCTTTAAGAAATAGTTTCCCTCAGAGTCAAAATGTCCTTCCTCCATCTCTTCATTCAGATTGAAGGGTGTGATCTGCACTCCGCCCTCAGACTCCAGGGTGGCGCTCTCCTGCCCTGTATGATGACAGCATAAGTCACAGGAAAAGGTGGTGCCGACATGGCGCACTCACGGGAGACGGCAGCAGTCGGCACTCACCTTCCACGTCCTCGGGGGCCAGCATGTTATACTTGGAGTCAGCTCCAGACTCGTCGTCTCCATCATCATCCTCCTCATCGCTGTCCAGAGAATGCTTCCCCTTAAAGCGGCTGCCAGGACCCCCGACCGCCTCTGGAAACTGACAGAAACTACCTCAAATCAGTAATGGCAGAAAAGTTCTAAGACACCCCCCCCCCACCACCAATGGGATGCCCTATACATATGATGGCACGCTCCGGCCCCCTCCCCTATATATACATATGATGGCACGCTCCGGCCCCCCCATATACATATGATGGCACGCTCCGCCCCCCCCCCCTATATATACATATGATGGCACGCTCCGGCCCCCCCTATATATACATATGATGGCACGCTCCGGCCCCCCCTATATATACATATGATGGCACGCTCCGGCCCCCCCCCCCCCTATATACACACATATGATGATGGCACGCTCTGGACCCCCCTATATACACACATATGATGATGGCACGCTCTGGACCCCCCTATATACACACATATGATGATGGCACGCTCTGGCCCCCCCTATATACACACATATGATGATGGCACGCTCTGGACCCCCCTATATACACACATATGATGATGGCACGCTCTGGACCCCCCTATATACACACATATGATGATGGCACGCTCCGGCCCCCCCCCCCCTTATATGCATATGATGGCACGCTCCGGCCCCCCTATATACACATGATGGCACGCTCCAGCCCCCCCCCATATACATATGATGGCACGCTCCGGCCCCCCCCCATATACATATGATGGCACGCTCCGGCCCCCCCCCCTATATACATATGATGGCACGCTCCGGCCCCCCCCCCTATATACATATGATGGCACGCTCCGGCCCCCCCCCCTATATACATATGATGGCACGCTCCGGCCCCCCCCCCTATATACATATGATGGCACGCTCCGGCCCCCCCCCTATATACATATGATGGCACGCTCCGGCCCCCCCCCCTATATACATATGATGGCACGCTCCGGCCCCCCCCCCCTATATACACATGATGGCACGCTCCGGCCCCCCCCCCCCCTATATACACATGATGGCACGCTCCGGCCCCCCCCCCCCCCTATATACACATGATGGCACGCTCCGGCCCCCCCCCCCCCCCCCCCCTATATACACATGATGGCACGCTCCGGCCCCCCCCCCCCCCCCCCCTATATACACATGATGGCACGCTCCGGCCCCCCCCCCCCCCCCCCTATATACACATGATGGCACGCTCCGGCCCCCCCTATATACACATGATGGCACGCTCCGGCCCCCCTATATACACATGATGGCACGCTCCGGCCCCCCCTATATACACATGATGGCACGCTCCGGCCCCCCCTATATACACATGATGGCACGCTCCGGCCCCTCCTCACCCGTCTCTTGCTTTTCTCCTCGTCCTCGGGGACATCATCAAACGTCACTTTCCTCTTTGACATCGTGGGAGGAGTCGCGGACGGGTCACAGCAGCCACCAGCTCCGGGGCCGCGCTCTCCTCCTCACAGCTCCGGGGCCGCGCTCTCCTCCTCACAGCTCCGGGGCCGCGCTCTCCTCCTCGCAGCTCCGGGGCCGCGCTCTCCTCCTCGCAGCTCCGGGGCCGCGCTCTCCTCCTCGCAGCTCCGGGGCCGCGCTCTCCTCCTCGCAGCTCCGGGGCCGCGCTCTCCTCCTCGCAGCTCCGGGGCCGCGCTCTCCTCCTCGCAGCTCCGGGGCCGCGCTCTCCTCCTCACAGCTCCGGGGCCGCGCTCTCCTCCTCACAGCTCCGGGGCCGCGCTCTCCTCCTCACAGCTCCGGGGCCGCGCTCTCCTCCTCACAGCTCCGGGGCCGCGCTCTCCTCCTCACAGCTCCGGGGCCGCGCTCTCCTCCTCACAGCTCCGGGGCCGCGCTCTCCTCCTCACAGCTCCGGGGCCGCGCTCTCCTCACCTCACGGACGCGCAGGAAATACGTCACTGAACGGCGCCATCGTATCCGGGTCACATGACAGAAGGCACGCCACGCCCCTATATCGCAAGCTCGAGGCTGAGTCACAAGCCCCGCCTACTTTGTAAATTCGCCCTCCCAGACTCTCGTCTCTATTACTCCGCCCACTGGTGACGTCGCTCCGCCCCCGACTGCATGGAAATGTGATAAATTTCGTTACAGACCGAAAAAATGCAGATTCTGGTCATGTGATGGCCGATGACCGGTGCCTGTCCCTGGGCCGTAGCTGACGACTGTTGCCTGGGCCGCGGCCGATGACTGGTGCCTTGTTATGAATGAGTCACCGTAGGAGACAAAAACAGAAATGCTAGCTAAGTCCAGAAAACCAGAGAAGTTGGCAGCTATCGGATTGCAGACCCCTGAACCTATCAACACAACTAGCAGTAGCCGTGGGGGGTTCCTACGGTGCCCTAGACCCCTCGATCACAGCCGGAGAACTACATAGCCTAAAGACAGAAAGGGAAATCTAAACTGCCCCAGAGCAGACCCCAAAGCAATAGGCAGCCCCCAACATATAATGACGGTGAAGCAAGACGAAAACACACAGATAGAAAGATAGGCTGAGCAAATGATGGGGCCCAAGCTAACTAGGTAGGACAGGATAGAAAAGCTGCTGTCTGCAATCCGCCAAAACCCTATCAAAACAAGAGCCAACAGCTGATAGGGAAAAAAGCCCTGAAGATGCTAGGCTTCAAAAAGACTATATCAGTACTCAGGTATTTTCTGAAGACAGAGCAAAAAGGAATTCAGCTCACCCAGCAGGGAATGGCAGAAATCCAGAAAAACAAGGCAAAACAAAACCAAAACACAAATGCAAAAAGCAGAGCAGAAAACTTAGCTTTTGAGGAGCAGGAATCAGACTGGTCTCCTAGAATCCCTCAGAGAGATCACCAGCAAGGCAGAAGGGCGTCGGCTGCCTTATATCCAGTCAGCAATTCCAGTCACCCAGTCATCATCATCCTGCACAGGTGCTTGGTAATCAGCCTCACTACCTTCCTTCACCAGAAGAGGGAGTTCATCAGACCTCAGTGGTGAAGGGGAAAATGAACTCACAACAGTGCCTGTTCCTGGGCCGCGGCCGATGACTGGTGCCTGTTCCTGGGCCGCGGCCGATGACTGGTGCCTGTTCCTGGGCCGCGGCCGATGACTGGTGCCTGTCCCTGGGCCGCGGCCGATGACTGGTGCCTGTTCCTGGGCCGCGGCCGATGACTGGTGCCTGTCCCTGGGCCGCGGCCGATGACTGGAGCCTGTTCCTGGGCCGCGGCCGATGACTGGTGCCTGTTCCTGGGCCGCGGCCGATGACTGGTGCCTGTTCCTGGGCCGCGGCCGATGACTGGTGCCTGTTCCTGGGCCACGGCTGATGACCGATGCCTGTTCCTGGGCGCGGCCGATGACTGGTGCCTGTTCCTGGGCCACGGCTGATGACCGATGCCTGTTCCTGGGCGCGGCCGGCGACTGGTGCCTGTTCCTGGGCCGCGGCCGATGACCGGTGCCTGGGCCGCGGCCGATGACTGGTGCCTGTTCCTGGGCCACGGCCAATGACTGGTGCCTGTTCCTGGGCCGCAGCTGACGACTGATGCCTGTCCCTGGGCCGCGGCCGATGACCGGTGCCTGTTCCTGGACGCGGCTGACGACTGGTGCCTGGGCCTCGGCCGGCGACTGGTGCCTGTTCCTGGGCCGCGGCTGACGACTGGTGCCTGGGCTGCGGCCGACGACTGGTGCCTGTTCCTGGGCCGCGGCTGATGACTGGTGCCTGGGCTGCGGCCGACGACTGGTGCCTGTTCCTGGGCCGCGGCTGACAACTGGTGCCTGGGCCGCGGCTGACGACTGGTGCCTGTTCCTGGGCCGCGGTTGATGACTGGTGCCGGTGCCTGGGCCGCGGTGACGACTGGTGCCTGTTCCTGGGCCGCGGTCGATGACTGGTGCCTGTTCCTGGGCCGCGGCTGACGACTGATGCCTGTTCCTGGGCCGCGGCATCTTAGGTTATGTTTACACTTGCCGGATTACATCAGGATTTGCTGCGGATTGAACGCGGCGTCTCCACTCTGCGTCCTAATACACGGGTCACACCCATGAATCCGGACATGTGGCCCGTCCTTTTAACGCAGCATGTCTGTTAACGTGGAGGAGACGCTCAGCCTACTCTATGTATACGATGCCGTGATTCCGGAGGAATTCATTGAGCACATCCGGAATCACCGTGCGTACAACAGGGGGCGGGGTTTCCGCTCCGTCCAAAGTGCAAGGAATGCGCTACGTGGAAACACGCTTTCCGTTATTCTGCATCTACGGTGTCCAGAAATGTGTTCTCTGTCCGGGGTCACAGTGCCCTGAGACCATGCAAGGCCAAGCTGGTGAATCTCTCCGACCCCCCCCAAACTTGCATGGCATCAACCCCCGCACAGCATGAGGCTCCGACCCAACGCCCCCTGCACAACGTGAGGGTCCAACCCCCTGCACAACATTGGCCCTGACCCCTGCATGATGTGAGGCTTCGACCCTGACTCCCGCACGATATAAGTCGTCAACCCCCGCATGACTTTGGCCCTGACCCCAGCATGATGTCAACCCAGACCTCCGTACGACGTCAACCCTGGCCCCCACACAATGTGAGGCTCCAACCCCCCGCTCAACATCAGCCCTGATCCCTTCATGACGTTTACCCCCACAGGATGTGAGGCTCCAACCCCTGCACGACATCTGCCCCGAGCCCCCCACGACGTCTGCCCAAACTCCCGCAAGACGTAGGCCCTGACTCCCCCGCACGATGTCTGCCCCAACCACCCACACCGCACGATATTGGCACATACCCCACACAACCCCAACCCCCACTCAATGTCTATCTCGACCCCTCCACGATGTCGACCTCGACCCCCCCCCACACAACGTCGGCCCTGACCCCGTCCATGACAATGGCCCCTACCCCTCCACAACATGGACCCCACCCCCCACACGACATCTGCCCCAACCGCCAACCTCGCATGATGTTGACCACGACCCCTCCACAACATCTGCCCCGACCCCTCTACAACGTCTGCCCCACCCCCCACATGACGTCTGCCCCAACCGCCAACCTCGCATGATGTTAACCATGACCCCGACCCCTCCACAACATCTGCCCCAAACCCTCCACAATGGCTGCCCTGACCCCTCCACGACATCTGCCCTGACCCCCGCACATCATCTCTCACCCCTCCACGATGTCAGCCCCAACCCCTCCATGAGGTTAGCCCCTACCGCTCCATCACATCAGCCCCAACCCCCACACGACGTTGGCCCCGAGCCCCTACACGACATCTGCCCCAACCCCTCCACAACGTCGGCCCCGACGGCTCAAGGACATCGATCCCAACCCATCTACGACGTCTGCCCCGACCCCCCTCACGACGTCGACTCAACCCACTCATGACTTCGACCCCGACCCCCGCACGACATTGGCCCTACCGCCCACGCAACATAGATCCTGCATGAAATCAGCCCCCAACCCCGGCTAGCAGACCGAGCACCTGCTGATCCTTGTGTCTCCACATTATGGTGGCAGCAGTGGGATATTACTCAACCTGGGGGAGCTTCAGGCGACTAGTTCTATCTGACACCGTCCAGGGCTCCACAACCAGGGAGGCATACTGACAGACCCAGCAGGTTTCAGATGCAACTATGTCCAATCCCACCAACTCGGCCTTGGGAAGAAGACCAGAGTGGATGTATAGCGTCAACAATAAGCAGAAACTCCAGGACCTTTGCCAGCTTCAACGGATTGAATGGGATTTAATCCCGGAACTATGGGATGCGGCGGAAGCCATGTGTGGACACAATGGATACGAGTCGTTTCTTGTCAAGTACGTGTAGAGTTTATTCGCAAGGAGGACATGGAATATGCGCTGAGAAAACTGGATTACACAAAGCTTTGTTGTCATGAAGGTGAGACCTCTTACATTTGTGACTGTACTTAGACATGTTGTGGACTGCTCTCCATAAGTGCAGAAGGATGATTGGAATCATAGAATGGTAGAGTTGGAAGGGACCTCCTGGGCCATCTGGTCCAACCCCCTGCTCAAAGCAGGATTCGCTAAATCATCCCAGTTAGATGTCTGTCCAGCCTCTGTTTGAAGACTTCCATTGAAGGAGAACTCACCACTTCTCGTGGCAGCTTGTTCCACTCATTGATCACCCTCACTGTCACCCATCTAATATCTAATCTGTGTCTCCTCCCATTCAGTTTCATCCCATTGCTTCTAGTCTTTCCTTGTGCAAATGAGAATAAAGTTGATCCTTCTACAATGTGACAGCCATTTAGATATTTGTAGACAGCTATTAAGTCTCCTCTTAGTCTTCTCTTTTGCAAGCAAAACATTGGCCCCCTTCCACCCACATGACATTGGCACCTGACCCTCTGCCAAGTTAGACCCAAACCCCCAAACGACATCGCTCCCCTGCACGCCCACATAACGTCGGCCCCCAAACCCACATACGATGTTGGCTCCTGTCCCACTGCACGACGTTGTCCCCAGTTTTTTACCCTCAAACATCAGCCTAGTCCCCCCAGATGACGACTCCTATCCCCCTGCGACGTCAGCCCCATTCCCTTACACACAACGCCAGCCCCATCACTTCCCCCCCGTGATGTCACCCCCAGCACAACATCGTTCCCCCGTAACGTCAGCCCCGTCCTCTCCCACACACAACATTGTCCCCCTGCTATGCCCACACCTGCCCCCTATCAGAGCTCTGCTGGGTCTTTAAGGACCCGACTTTGCACAGTTCAGCTCTTCCTCAGGTGCCAGGAGACTGCACTCTCTGAAGAGGTCAGGGAGGGAGACAGCAGGTACAAAAAGAGAGTGCTCAGCAGACACTCCCACCTGTCAGTGCAGGTGAGAAATTTATACTCCCCACCCCCAGATGGACTCCATGTGACAGCTGCAATGAGGAAGTGACATACCACACAAGGAACAGCAGGAAGAGACAGCCGGAGAGAGATCAGCCCACAACAAAAGTGACAGCAAGAGAGAGAGTAGACAGAGGTGAGTCTGCTGGAGAAAGACAGCCGGAGAGAGCAGACACAGGTGAGGCAGCCGGAGAGAGCAGACACAGGTGTGGCAGCCGGAGAGAGCAGACAGTTGAGACAGCTGGAGAGAGTGCAAACACAGTTGAAACTTCCGTACAAGAGGCAGCCAGTGAGAGAGCAGCCCCAACAAAAGTGACAGCCTGAGAGAGATCAGATACAGGTGAGACTGCTGTACAACAGACAGCCGGCAAGAGATCAGACACAATAAACACAAACCCTAGAAATGGTAGGTTCTTGTCAGCGCTGTGGATGGGCAGAAAGTGACAGCCGGACCCGAAAGATCAGACACAGCTGTATAATGCTGCTCCCTATAGAGTGATGCTGACCCCAGTGCCAGGGAGATGGTCCTGACCCCAGTGCCAGAGAGATGGTCCTGACCCCAGTGCCAGAAAGATGGTCCTGACCCCAGTGCCAGAGAGATGGTCCTGACCCCAGTGCCAGAGAGATGGTCCTGACCCCAGTGCCAGAGAGATGGTCCTGACCCCAGTGCCAGAGAGATGGTCCTGACCCCAGTGCCAGAGAGATGGTCCTGAGCCCAGTGCCAGAGAGATGGTCCTGACCCCAGTGCCAGTGAGATGGTCCTGACCCCAGTGCCAGGGAGATAATACTGACCCCAGTGCCAGGGAGATAATACTGACCCCAGTGCCAGGGAGATAATACTGACCCCAGTGCCAGGAGGATAATACTGACCCCAGTGCCAGTGAGATGGTCCTGACCCCAGTGCCAGGGAGATAATACTGACCCCAGTGCCAGGGAGATAATACTGACCCCAGTGCCAGGGAGATAATACTGACCCCAGTGCCAGGGAGATGGTCCTGACCCCAGTGCCAGTGAAATAATACTGACCCCAGTGCCAGGAGAATAATACTGACTCCAGAGCCAGGGAGATAATACTGACCCCAGTGCCAGGGAGATAATACTGACCCCAGTGCCAGGGAGATAATACTGACCCCAGTGCCAGGGAGATAATACTGACCCCAGTGCCAGGGAGATGGTCCTGACCCCAGTGCCAGGGAGATGGTCCTGACCCCAGTGCCAGAGAGATGGTCCTGACCCCAGTGCCAGAGAGATGGTCCTGACCCCAGTGCCAGAGAGATGGTCCTGACCCCAGTGCCAGAGAGATGGTCCTGACCCCAGTGCCAGTGAGATGGTCCTGACCCCAGTGCCAGGGAGATAATACTGACCCCAGTGCCAGGGAGATAATACTGACCCCAGAGCCAGGGAGATGGTCCTGACTCCAGTGCCAGGGAGATAATACTGACCCCTGAGCCAGGGAGATAATACTGACCCCAGTGCCAGGGAGATGGTCCTGACCCCAGTGCCAGGGAGATAATACTGACCCCAGTGCCAGTGAGATGGTCCTGACCCCAGTGCCAGTGAGATGGTCCTGACCCCAGTGCCAGTGAGATGGTCCTGACCCCAGTGCCAGGGAGATAATACTGACCCCAGTGCCAGGGAGATAATACTGACCCCAGTGCCAGGGAGATAATACTGACCCCAGTGCCAGGGAGATGGTCCTGATCCCAGTGCCAGGGAGATAATACTGACCCCAGTGCCAGGGAGATGGTCCTGACCCCAGTGCCAGGAGGATAATACTGACCCCAGAGCCAGGGAGATAATACTGACCCCAGAGCCAGGGAGATGGTCCTGACCCCAGTGCCAGGGAGATGGTCCTGACCCCAGTGCCAGGGAGATGGTCCTGACCCCAGTGCCAGGGAGATGGTCCTGACCCCAGTGCCAGGGAGATAATACTGACCCCAGTGCCAGGGAGATAATACTGACCCTAGAGCCAGGGAGATAATACTGACCCCAGAGCCAGGGAGATGATCCTGACCCCAGTGCCAGGGAGATGGTCCTGACCCCAGTGCCAGGGAGATGGTCCTGACCCCAGTGCCAGGGAGATGGTCCTGACCCCAGTGCCAGGGAGATAATACTGACCCCAGTGCCAGGGAGATAATACTGACCCCAGTGCCAGGGAGATAATACTGACCCCAGAGCCAGGGAGATAATACTGACCCCAGAGCCAGGGAGATGGTCCTGACTCCAGTGCCAGGGAGATAATACTGACCCCAGTGCCAGGGAGATAATACTGACCCCAGTGCCAGGGAGATGGTCCTGACCCCAGTGCCAGGGAGATAATACTGACCTCAGTGCCAGGGAGATGGTCCTGACCCCAGTGCCAGGAGGATAATACTGACCCCAGTGCCAGGGAGATGGTCCTGACCCCAGTGCCAGGAGGATAATTCTGACCCAGTGCCAGTGAGATGGTCCTGACCCCAGTGCCAGGGAGATAATACTGACCCCAGTGCCAGGGAGATGCTCCTGACCCCAGTGCCAGGGAGATAATACTGACCCCAGTGCCAGGGAGATGGTCCTGACCCCAGTGCCAGGAGGATAATTCTGACCCAATACCAGTGAGATGGTCCTGACCCCAGTGCCAGGGAGATAATACTGACCCCAGTGCCAGGGAGATAATACTGACCCCAGTGCCAGGGAGATAATACTGACTCCAGAGCCAGGGAGATAATACTGACCCCAGTGCCAGGGAGATAATACTGACCCCAGAGCCAGGGAGATGGTCCTGACCCCAGTGCCAGGAGGATAATACTGACCCCAGTGCCAGGAGGATAATACTGACCCCAGAGCCAGGGAGATAATACTGACCCCAGTGCCAGGAGGATAATACTGACCCCAGTGCCAGGGAGATAATACTGACCCCAGTGCCAGGGAGATAATACTGACCCCAGTGCCAGGGAGATAATACTGACCCCAGTGCCAGGGAGATAATACTGACCCCAGTGCCAGGGAGATGGTCCTGACCCCAGTGCCAGGGAGATGGTCCTGACCCCAGTGCCAGGGAGATGGTCCTGACCCCAGTGCCAGGGAGATGATACTGACCCCAGAGCCAGGGAGATAATACTGACCCCAGAGCCAGGGAGATGGTCCTGACCTCAGAGCCAGGGAGATGGTCCTGACCTCAGTGCCAGGGAGATGGTCCTGACCCCAGTGCCAGGGAGATAATACTGACCCCAGTGCCAGGGAGATAATACTGACCCCAGTGCCAGGGAGATAATACTGACCCCAGTGCCAGGGAGATGGTCCTGACCCCAGTGCCAGGAGGATAATACTGACCCCAGTGCCAGGAGGATAATACTGACCCCAGAGCCAGGGAGATAATACTGACCCTAGTGCCAGGAGGATAATACTGACCCCAGTGCCAGGAGGATAATACTGACCCCAGAGCCAGGGAGATAATACTGACCCCAGTGCCAGGAGGATAATTCTGACCCAGTGCCAGTGAGATAATACTGACCCCAGTGCCAGGGAGATAATACTGACCCCAGTGCCAGGGAGATGGTCCTGACCCCAGTGCCAGGGAGATAATACTGACCCCAGTGCCAGGGAGATAATACTGACCCCAGTGCCAGGGAGATGGTCCTGACCCCAGTGCCAGGAGGATAATACTGACCCCAGTGCCAGGAGGATAATACTGACCCCAGTGCCAGGAGGATAATTCTGACCCAGTGCCAGTGAGATAATACTGACCCCAGTGCCAGGGAGATAATACTGACCCCAGTGCCAGTGAGATAATACTGACCCCAGTGCCAGGGAGATGGTCCTGACCCCAGTGCCAGGGAGATAATACTGACCCCAGTGCCAGGGAGATAATACTGACCCCAGTGCCAGGGAGATGGTCCTGACCCCAGTGCCAGGAGGATAATACTGACCCCAGTGCCAGGAGGATAATACTGACCCCAGTGCCAGGAGGATAATACTGACCCCAGTGCCAGGGAGATAATACTGACCCCAGTGCCAGGGAGATGGTTCTGACCCCAGTGCCAGGGAGATAATACTGACCCCAGTGCCAGGGAGATAATACTGACCCCAGTGCCAGGGAGATGGTCCTGACCCCAGTGCCAGTGAAATAATACTGACCCCAGTGCCAGGAGAATAATACTGACTCCAGAGCCAGGGAGATAATACTGACCCCAGTGCCAGGGAGATAATACTGACCCCAGTGCCAGGGAGATAATACTGACCCCAGTGCCAGGGAGATAATACTGACCCCAGTGCCAGGGAGATGGTCCTGACCCCAGTGCCAGGGAGATGGTCCTGACCCCAGTGCCAGAGAGATGGTCCTGACCCCAGTGCCAGAGAGATGGTCCTGACCCCAGTGCCAGAGAGATGGTCCTGACCCCAGTGCCAGAGAGATGGTCCTGACCCCAGTGCCAGTGAGATGGTCCTGACCCCAGTGCCAGGGAGATAATACTGACCCCAGTGCCAGGGAGATAATACTGACCCCAGAGCCAGGGAGATGGTCCTGACTCCAGTGCCAGGGAGATAATACTGACCCCTGAGCCAGGGAGATAATACTGACCCCAGTGCCAGGGAGATGGTCCTGACCCCAGTGCCAGGGAGATAATACTGACCCCAGTGCCAGTGAGATGGTCCTGACCCCAGTGCCAGTGAGATGGTCCTGACCCCAGTGCCAGTGAGATGGTCCTGACCCCAGTGCCAGGGAGATAATACTGACCCCAGTGCCAGGGAGATAATACTGACCCCAGTGCCAGGGAGATAATACTGACCCCAGTGCCAGGGAGATGGTCCTGATCCCAGTGCCAGGGAGATAATACTGACCCCAGTGCCAGGGAGATGGTCCTGACCCCAGTGCCAGGAGGATAATACTGACCCCAGAGCCAGGGAGATAATACTGACCCCAGAGCCAGGGAGATGGTCCTGACCCCAGTGCCAGGGAGATGGTCCTGACCCCAGTGCCAGGGAGATGGTCCTGACCCCAGTGCCAGGGAGATGGTCCTGACCCCAGTGCCAGGGAGATAATACTGACCCCAGTGCCAGGGAGATAATACTGACCCTAGAGCCAGGGAGATAATACTGACCCCAGAGCCAGGGAGATGATCCTGACCCCAGTGCCAGGGAGATGGTCCTGACCCCAGTGCCAGGGAGATGGTCCTGACCCCAGTGCCAGGGAGATGGTCCTGACCCCAGTGCCAGGGAGATAATACTGACCCCAGTGCCAGGGAGATAATACTGACCCCAGTGCCAGGGAGATAATACTGACCCCAGAGCCAGGGAGATAATACTGACCCCAGAGCCAGGGAGATGGTCCTGACTCCAGTGCCAGGGAGATAATACTGACCCCAGTGCCAGGGAGATAATACTGACCCCAGTGCCAGGGAGATGGTCCTGACCCCAGTGCCAGGGAGATAATACTGACCTCAGTGCCAGGGAGATGGTCCTGACCCCAGTGCCAGGAGGATAATACTGACCCCAGTGCCAGGGAGATGGTCCTGACCCCAGTGCCAGGAGGATAATTCTGACCCAGTGCCAGTGAGATGGTCCTGACCCCAGTGCCAGGGAGATAATACTGACCCCAGTGCCAGGGAGATGCTCCTGACCCCAGTGCCAGGGAGATAATACTGACCCCAGTGCCAGGGAGATGGTCCTGACCCCAGTGCCAGGAGGATAATTCTGACCCAATACCAGTGAGATGGTCCTGACCCCAGTGCCAGGGAGATAATACTGACCCCAGTGCCAGGGAGATAATACTGACCCCAGTGCCAGGGAGATAATACTGACTCCAGAGCCAGGGAGATAATACTGACCCCAGTGCCAGGGAGATAATACTGACCCCAGAGCCAGGGAGATGGTCCTGACCCCAGTGCCAGGAGGATAATACTGACCCCAGTGCCAGGAGGATAATACTGACCCCAGAGCCAGGGAGATAATACTGACCCCAGTGCCAGGAGGATAATACTGACCCCAGTGCCAGGGAGATAATACTGACCCCAGTGCCAGGGAGATAATACTGACCCCAGTGCCAGGGAGATAATACTGACCCCAGTGCCAGGGAGATAATACTGACCCCAGTGCCAGGGAGATGGTCCTGACCCCAGTGCCAGGGAGATGGTCCTGACCCCAGTGCCAGGGAGATGGTCCTGACCCCAGTGCCAGGGAGATGATACTGACCCCAGAGCCAGGGAGATAATACTGACCCCAGAGCCAGGGAGATGGTCCTGACCTCAGAGCCAGGGAGATGGTCCTGACCTCAGTGCCAGGGAGATGGTCCTGACCCCAGTGCCAGGGAGATAATACTGACCCCAGTGCCAGGGAGATAATACTGACCCCAGTGCCAGGGAGATAATACTGACCCCAGTGCCAGGGAGATGGTCCTGACCCCAGTGCCAGGAGGATAATACTGACCCCAGTGCCAGGAGGATAATACTGACCCCAGAGCCAGGGAGATAATACTGACCCTAGTGCCAGGAGGATAATACTGACCCCAGTGCCAGGAGGATAATACTGACCCCAGAGCCAGGGAGATAATACTGACCCCAGTGCCAGGAGGATAATTCTGACCCAGTGCCAGTGAGATAATACTGACCCCAGTGCCAGGGAGATAATACTGACCCCAGTGCCAGGGAGATGGTCCTGACCCCAGTGCCAGGGAGATAATACTGACCCCAGTGCCAGGGAGATAATACTGACCCCAGTGCCAGGGAGATGGTCCTGACCCCAGTGCCAGGAGGATAATACTGACCCCAGTGCCAGGAGGATAATACTGACCCCAGTGCCAGGAGGATAATTCTGACCCAGTGCCAGTGAGATAATACTGACCCCAGTGCCAGGGAGATAATACTGACCCCAGTGCCAGTGAGATAATACTGACCCCAGTGCCAGGGAGATGGTCCTGACCCCAGTGCCAGGGAGATAATACTGACCCCAGTGCCAGGGAGATAATACTGACCCCAGTGCCAGGGAGATGGTCCTGACCCCAGTGCCAGGAGGATAATACTGACCCCAGTGCCAGGAGGATAATACTGACCCCAGTGCCAGGAGGATAATACTGACCCCAGTGCCAGGGAGATAATACTGACCCCAGTGCCAGGGAGATGGTTCTGACCCCAGTGCCAGGGAGATAATACTGACCCCAGTGCCAGGGAGATGGTCCTGACCCCAGTGCCAGGGAAATAATACTGACCCCAGTGCCAGGGAGATGGTCCTGACCCCAGTGCAGGAGGATAATTCTGACCCAGTGCCAGTGAGATGGTCCTTACCCCAGTGCCAGGGAGATAATACTGACCCCAGTGCCAGGGAGATAATACTGACCCCAGTGCCAGGGAGATGGTCCTGACCCCAGTGCCAGGAGGATAATACTGACCCCAGTGCCAGGAGGATAATACTGACCCCAGAGCCAGGGAGATAATACTGACCCCAGTGCCAGGAGGATAATACTGACCCCAGTGCCAGGGAGATAATACTGACCCCAGTGCCAGGGAGATGGTCCTGACCCCAGTGCCAGGGAGATAATACTGACCCCAGTGCCAGGGAGATGGTCCTGACCCCAGTGCCAGGGAAATAATACTGACCCCAGTGCCAGGGAGATAATACTGACCCCAGTGCCAGGGAGATGGTCCTGACCCCAGTGCCAGGAGGACAATACTGACCCCAGAGCCAGGGAGATAATACTGACCCCAGTGCCAGGGAGATAATACTGACCCCAGTGCCAGGGAGATAATACTGACCCCAGTGCCAGGAGGATAATACTGACCCCAGTGCCAGTGAGATGGTCCTGACCCCAGTGCCAGGGAGATAATACTGACCCCAGTGCCAGGGAGATAATACTGACCCCAGTGCCAGGGAGATGGTCCTGACCCCAGTGCCAGGAGGATAATTCTGACCCAATACCAGTGAGATGGTCCTGACCCCAGTGCCAGGGAGATAATACTGACCCCAGTGCCAGGGAGATAATACTGACCCCAGTGCCAGGGAGATAATACTGACTCCAGAGCCAGGGAGATAATACTGACCCCAGTGCCAGGGAGATAATACTGACCCCAGAGCCAGGGAGATGGTCCTGACCCCAGTGCCAGGAGGATAATACTGACCCCAGTGCCAGGAGGATAATACTGACCCCAGAGCCAGGGAGATAATACTGACCCCAGTGCCAGGAGGATAATACTGACCCCAGTGCCAGGGAGATAATACTGACCCCAGTGCCAGGGAGATAATACTGACCCCAGTGCCAGGGAGATAATACTGACCCCAGTGCCAGGGAGATAATACTGACCCCAGTGCCAGGGAGATGGTCCTGACCCCAGTGCCAGGGAGATGGTCCTGACCCCAGTGCCAGGGAGATGGTCCTGACCCCAGTGCCAGGGAGATAATACTGACCCCAGAGCCAGGGAGATAATACTGACCCCAGAGCCAGGGAGATGGTCCTGACCTCAGAGCCAGGGAGATGGTCCTGACCTCAGTGCCAGGGAGATGGTCCTGACCCCAGTGCCAGGGAGATAATACTGACCCCAGTGCCAGGGAGATAATACTGACCCCAGTGCCAGGGAGATAATACTGACCCCAGTGCCAGGGAGATGGTCCTGACCCCAGTGCCAGGAGGATAATACTGACCCCAGTGCCAGGAGGATAATACTGACCCCAGAGCCAGGGAGATAATACTGACCCTAGTGCCAGGAGGATAATACTGACCCCAGTGCCAGGAGGATAATACTGACCCCAGAGCCAGGGAGATAATACTGACCCCAGTGCCAGGAGGATAATTCTGACCCAGTGCCAGTGAGATAATACTGACCCCAGTGCCAGGGAGATAATACTGACCCCAGTGCCAGGGAGATGGTCCTGACCCCAGTGCCAGGGAGATAATACTGACCCCAGTGCCAGGGAGATAATACTGACCCCAGTGCCAGGGAGATGGTCCTGACCCCAGTGCCAGGAGGATAATACTGACCCCAGTGCCAGGAGGATAATACTGACCCCAGTGCCAGGAGGATAATTCTGACCCAGTGCCAGTGAGATAATACTGACCCCAGTGCCAGGGAGATAATACTGACCCCAGTGCCAGTGAGATAATACTGACCCCAGTGCCAGGGAGATGGTCCTGACCCCAGTGCCAGGGAGATAATACTGACCCCAGTGCCAGGGAGATAATACTGACCCCAGTGCCAGGGAGATGGTCCTGACCCCAGTGCCAGGAGGATAATACTGACCCCAGTGCCAGGAGGATAATACTGACCCCAGTGCCAGGAGGATAATACTGACCCCAGTGCCAGGGAGATAATACTGACCCCAGTGCCAGGGAGATGGTTCTGACCCCAGTGCCAGGGAGATAATACTGACCCCAGTGCCAGGGAGATGGTCCTGACCCCAGTGCCAGGGAAATAATACTGACCCCAGTGCCAGGGAGATGGTCCTGACCCCAGTGCAGGAGGATAATTCTGACCCAGTGCCAGTGAGATGGTCCTTACCCCAGTGCCAGGGAGATAATACTGACCCCAGTGCCAGGGAGATAATACTGACCCCAGTGCCAGGGAGATGGTCCTGACCCCAGTGCCAGGAGGATAATACTGACCCCAGTGCCAGGAGGATAATACTGACCCCAGAGCCAGGGAGATAATACTGACCCCAGTGCCAGGAGGATAATACTGACCCCAGTGCCAGGGAGATAATACTGACCCCAGTGCCAGGGAGATGGTCCTGACCCCAGTGCCAGGGAGATAATACTGACCCCAGTGCCAGGGAGATAATACTGACCCCAGTGCCAGGGAGATGGTCCTTACCCCAGTGCCAGGAGGATAATACTGACCCCAGTGCCAGGAGGATAATACTGACCCCAGAGCCAGGGAGATAATACTGACCCCAGTGCCAGGAGGATAATACTGACCCCAGTGCCAGGGAGATAATACTGACCCCAGTGCCAGGGAGATGGTCCTGACCCCAGTGCCAGGGAGATAATACTGACCCCAGTGCCAGGGAGATGGTCCTGACCCCAGTGCCAGGGAAATAATACTGACCCCAGTGCCAGGGAGATAATACTGACCCCAGTGCCAGGGAGATGGTCCTGACCCCAGTGCCAGGGAGATAATACTGACCCCAGTGCCAGGGAGATAATACTGACCCCAGTGCCAGGGAGATGGTCCTTACCCCAGTGCCAGGAGGATAATACTGACCCCAGTGCCAGGAGGATAATACTGACCCCAGAGCCAGGGAGATAATACTGACCCCAGTGCCAGGAGGATAATACTGACCCCAGTGCCAGGGAGATAATACTGACCCCAGTGCCAGGGAGATGGTCCTGACCCCAGTGCCAGGGAGATAATACTGACCCCAGTGCCAGGGAGATGGTCCTGACCCCAGTGCCAGGGAAATAATACTGACCCCAGTGCCAGGGAGATAATACTGACCCCAGTGCCAGGGAGATGGTCCTGACCCCAGTGCCAGGAGGACAATACTGACCCCAGAGCCAGGGAGATAATACTGACCCCAGTGCCAGGGAGATAATACTGACCCCAGTGCCAGGGAGATAATACTGACCCCAGTGCCAGGAGGATAATACTGACCCCAGTGCCAGTGAGATGGTCCTGACCCCAGTGCCAGGGAGATAATACTGACCCCAGTGCCAGGGAGATAATACTGACCCCTGTGCCAGAGAGATGGTCCTGACCCCAGTGTCAGGGAGATAATATTGACCCCAGTGCCAGTGAGATGGTCCTGACCCCCAGTGCCAGAGAGGTGGTCCTGACCCCAGTGCCAGAGAGATGGTCCTGACCCTAGTGCCAGGGAGATGGTCCTGACCCTAGTGCCAAGGAGATGGTCCTAACCCCAGTGCCAGAGAGATGGTCCTGACCCCAGAGCCAGGGACATGGTCCTGACCCCAGTGCTAGGGAGATGGTCCTGACCCAGTACGAGTGAGATGGTCCTGACCCAGTACGAGTGAGATGGTCCTGACCCCAGTGCCAGAGAGATGGTCCTGACCCAGTACGAGTGAGATGGTCCTGACCCGAGTGTCAGGGAGATAATACTGACCCCGTTACCAGTGAGATGGTCCTGACCACCGTGCCAGTGAGATAGTCCTGACCCCAATGCCAGGGAGATGGTCCTGAGAGCTGGTCCTGACCCCAGTGCCAGAGAGATAGTCCTGACCCGGACCCAGTACCAATGAGACAGTCCTGACCCCGGTGCCAGTGAGATGGTTCTGATCCCAATACCAGGGAGATGGTCCTTACCCCAGTGCCAGGGAGATGGTCCTAATCCAGGTTCCAGGGACATGGTCCTGACCTCAGTACCAGTGAATTGGTTCTGACCTTGGTGCCAGGGAGATGCTCCTGACCCCAGTGCTAGGAAGATGGCCCTGGCCCAGTAATAGTGAGATGGCCCTGAACCCATTGTCAGTGAGTACTAGTGAATTGGTTCTGCTTTTCTGTTGATCTCTGCCGCCCCAGTACATAATTACGCTGTGGCAGCCGGGAATCCTGCCTCAGTGCGGCCTCGCCTGTCTGCCAGGAAAGCTTGGGATGCAGCTCCGTCTCCTCAGACTTACTAAGATGTCAACTTTGTTTCTTCCAGGAGCCTCAATGAAGCTGGAGACCAGTTCCCGACTTGCTTGTTGCTCCCCAGAGAAAGAAGGCTACCTGCTGAAGAAAGGTGGCCGCCACGCATCCTACAACCGCCGCTGGTTCATGCTGTGTGGAAACTTGCTTCTGTACTGGGAACGGCAAGGAGACCCCCAGCCACTGGGACTCATATTGCTGGAGGGGAGCACCGTCACCCTGAGAAGCTCCAAGCTGGAGTTTGCCTTCTGCCTCTGTTCTGTCTCTCGTGTTTACAAAATGGCAGCCGAAAGCCAACGAGAACTGGAGTTGTGGGTGCGGGCGTTACTCAGTGCCAATCTGGGCTACACCAAGGCCCTTGTGGGCGAGCTGCGGAGTCAGTACCAGAGCCTCACACAGGAACCCGCCAAACCCTCAGCAAGAAGCCAAATAGATCAGGCCTGTGACGAGCTGCAATGGGGCGCTGAATTTGGAGTCCTGCACCAGTGGCTGGGTGAGGAGGTCACCCGTCTGCGGCCCAACAGCCTCATGCACTTCTGATATAACAAGTGAGCGGAGGTCGCTCACCTGTGGCCCAGCAATCAATGACCCGTGTGTCCCAGTGAAAAAGAGCTGATAACTATCGTCCAGAAAGACTCTGCCCTCTGGACTCCAGCCCTTCTCGAACATTGGCTTCAATATTGACACAAGTGAGAGTCATCTGCATTTTCATCTCATAAATGCATGAAAATAAGCAACCGTCATCTGTCTCTTTTGAGACATCTGCTTTACTCTAAGTGCTGGGGTCATATCTGGGCTCATGTCATCCAGATATTTCCATTACTGAGAGAGATGACAGTTGGTGCTCTGAAAATTCTATGAAGGGGAGGAGCAAGGGGCAGCTACAGAGAGGGAGTGGCTAGAGCCAGGCAGAGAGGGAGGAGCTAGAGACAGGCAGAGACGAAAAGCTAGAAGCAGTGGGGAGAAGTTAGAGGCAGCCACAGAGGAGGAGCTAGAGGAAGATAGAGTGTATAGGACGCCACAAAGGGGGAGGAACTAGAGGCAGACCAAGGTGGTGGAGTTAGAGGAAGCCACAAAGGGGGAGGAGCTAGAGACAAAAATGTTTTGTAAGTTCTTCAGAAATGCGATCACATTTCTCCATAGAACTTCACGAGCACCAACTGTCATATCCAATCACAGTCATTGGACGGTCTGTATTTACTGAAGACACATTTTACCCGTGAGTTCAGAGTGAAGCAGATTTCCCCAATGAGACATGTGGTCGCCTTGGAATCAGGTGTCAGGTCCAGGAGGCCATACTGTAATTATTGTAAAGAACTCTTTCCTATACTGATGTCTCCTACAGATGTAATAGACGTCCGCTGGCCTTGGTGAGGAGAAGCTGCCCAATGTTTGTATTGACAACACAGATGTAATAAATGAGGTCAGAGGCATCCCCCCCCACAATGAGGAATCCTGACCCATCCCTTCATTACGGGACCTCCCATTACATACAAGCCTCGGACCCGCATATGTTTGCTTTTATTAAAGTATTTTTGTATTTAGGAAAAGAAAGAACTTATGAACAATTGTAGATTCACCATTAGAATGGGTAATGTGAGCAGGAGTAACAATAAGGCAGAGGGATCCATCCCCTGAGGAACATCCGATATCTCCTGGCCCATCACAAGCTGCCGTGTGAATGTGACAATGACCTCGAGTCTTCGCCTCCTGATACCCTCAGAAATGTTCGCGTTCCAGGAGCCAGGAACGGAGGAGAGAGAACGAGGCATCTCCGCGTCACTACGCGGTTGTCAGCTCTACAACTGCCTCATGATATTCTTCTCGTCCATGTAGATAACCTGAGCTCCGTCCTCTTCATTTTTCAATTGTGGCAGAGATTGGAGAGAAGACCTCCTCCCCCGGGCCAAGCAGCAAGACACCATCGGGACGGACCGCTTGGTCCCCGTCGCTGCCCGCTGGTAGCGCAGTTGGCCTGAGACATCTTTTACGTGTTTTTCTGCATCTTGTTGATGAAAGATTCCTAGTTTTCATAGACATGTCTAATTGGTCATTGTATCGCGAGGCTTCGGCACACCCTGTGTCCCTCTGAGGGTTTGGCCTATGATCTGATTCTCAGTAGTGGGAGGATGGGAGACATTCTTGTCCTTGGACCACAGGAGTCGATATATTGGATGATGTTGTATTCGGGACGTCCACACTTTGTCAGTGAAGTTTGCGTCTAATCTCTGGAGACGCGACGGAACCATTCAATGATATTTGTCCTCATTACATCACATTAGAAGCTTCCGACTGTCGGATTCTTGTAACTGGGGGAAATTGTGTTCCTCACCTTCCAGGTAGAAATTAATAAAGGATTCATTTTTATTACTAGCGGTAATCTGTCATAACTAAAATGAAGGTTTACCAAGGAATCCCCCCGACCCTGATGCTGCAGCCAGAGGGTCCATGTAACCAGACATGATCAGCTGCCGAGTTGCCCGGTCTTACATTGGTGCCATTCTCTGTACGCTGATGTACATCGAGGTGGTGAGCTGTGCCGATGCCTCGTCCTCCCATATACTCGTGTGCTAGTTTTATTACTAGCGGTAATCTGTCATAACTAAAATGGAGGTTTACCAAGAAATCCCCCCGACCCCGATGCTGCAGCCAGAGGGTCCATGTAACCAGACATGATCAGCTGCCGAGTTGCCCGGTCTTACATTGGTGCCATTCTCTGTACGCTGACGTACGTCGAGGCGGTGAGCTGTGCCGGTGCCTCGTCATCCCATATACTCGTGTGCTAGTTTTATTACTAGCGGTAATCTGTCATAACTAAAATGAAGGTTTACCAAGGAATCCCCCTGACCCCGATGCTGCAGCCAGAGGGTCCATGTAACCAGACATGATCAGCTGCCGAGTTGCCCGGTCTTACATTGGTGCCATTCTCTGTACGCTGACGTACGTCGAGGCGGTGAGCTGTGCCGGTGCCTCGTCATCCCATACACTCGTGCGCTAGTTTATTCTCTATTCTTCCAGCATTATATATATTGCGAGTGTTTAACACAAGCGAAAAGGAATTAGTGTTGTGTGACCACTCCGAATATACAGCCTATAAAACACGACTACAAATAACGTCTAATTATTGATATAACGTGATAACAAAACACAGACTCAACGGGAAAGAAAGCAGGAGGCAGAAACGAATATAATAAGGCATCACAGAGCGATGTGTTGCAACATCAGAGGCACCGAAACCATCAACGGGAAATGCCAGATTTCAGCCATATGGAATTATTCTAGAAATAGAATAATAAATAATATACGATATTAGGGTCATAGATAATAAATACCAATAAAAAGGGCCGTGAGAAAGCCGCGCCATACAGAATGGGTCATACACAGGGGCGTCTTGCTAAATTAGAATATCATCAGAAAGTGAATTGATTTCAGTTCTTCAATACAAAAAGTGACTCTCCTATATTCTATAGAGTCGTTACACACAGAGTGATCTATTCCACGGGTTTATTTCTGGTAATGATGATGATTATGGCTTACAGCCAATGAGAACCCGAAAGTCATTATCTCAGTAAATTAGAATAATTAACAATAAACACCTGTAAAGGCTTCTAAGAGTTTATAAAGGTCCCTTACTCTGTTTCAGTAGCTCCACAATCATGGGGAAGACTGCTGACCCAACAGATGTCCAGAAGGCAGTCACTGACACACTCCACAATCATGGGAAAGACTGCTGACCTGACAGATGTCCAGAAGGCAGTCACTGACACACTCCACAATCATGGGAAAGACTGCTGACCTGACAGATGTCCAGAAGGCAGTCACTGACACACTCCACAATCATGGGAAAGACTGCTGACCTGACAGATGTCCAGAAGGCAGTCACTGACACACTTCACAATCATGGGAAAGACTGCTGACCTGACAGATGTCCAGAAGGCAGTCACTGACACACTCCACAATCATGGGAAAGACTGCTGACCTGACAGATGTCCAGAAGGCAGTCACTGACACACTCCACAATCATGGGAAAGACTGCTGACCTGACAGATGTCCAGAAGGCAGTCACTGACACACTCCACAATCATGGGGAAGACTGCTGACCTGACATGTCCAGAAGGCAGTCACTGACACACTCCACAAGGAGGGAAGTCAGAAAAGGTCATTGCTAAAGAAGCCGGCTGTTCACACAGTGCTGTATCCAAGAATATTAATGGAAATAATAAGTAACAACAATAACAAGTAAGGACCAAAAAACATGCCTGATAGTTATTACATTATCAACATTATGGCATCCGGAATTCTGGACATTCATGGCATCTCTAATACCTCCTGATGAACCGTTACGGCGGGGAAACGCGTCGGGGTGTGTCTGCTCATGATAAGTGACCACACTCTAAGCCTTTTTCTTATTTATGTATTGATGGCCCCCTTTGGAATATGTGGCAAAGATAACCATCAGCCATGTTTTTTGGTCCTTACTTGTTATGATGTGGATTTATCTGGTTTTTATCATATAAATATATATTTCTGGGATTGCATGCATTGGTTATAGGGCATTCTGATGTTTTTCATCTCTGCACTATCATGAAATTGTTTTCCTGCCTATGAGAAAAGGGACCGGTAGGGGAGCGAGGGACAGTTCTCGTTGAGTGGGGGCGCCAAAAAAATCGTTGTTTAGGGTGCCAATCTCCACAGACAGAGATCAGATAGGCCTAGATTAGGGCCTTGATGACCTCAGAATAGGTCTTTTTCTATGTTTTTGGCATTTGCCAGTTTTTCTCACTGGGAAGGTGTTTTTTAAATATTGATTATTAAAAGGTCTGTTAAGGGATTACATGGTCACCTCTGTATGTTGATTCCTATTCAATTATAGTTTTTTGGACTCTTAAAGTCACAAAGTCTATATTTTTAAGGGCATCAGTCGGCATTCCTATTCTTAAAGGGCCATTATTAAACAGTGGGACTCCTATACTGTTATTGCCTATGCATTGAGTGGGTGGGCAGCCAAAAATTAGGACGCATCCCAATACCCCTTTCACGAGACGTACAGGAGGGCCTCCTGAAAAAATGTTCCCATTATAAGAACGTGGGTCTCACATAGTGTTTGACTATGCATTGAATGTAAGGCCCGCCCTGCACCAAATTCAAACGCACCCCAATAAGCCTTTGGACCCACATACTGGATGTCCACATGAAACAGAAGTTCCCATTATTTTTCATTTTGTACTGCCATACTGTTAGCCTATGCATTGAATGCAAGGCCCGCCCAGCCCCAAAGTTACATGCACCCCAATAAGCCTTTCAACAGACGTACCTGAGGGCCTCATTACACAAATGTTTCCATTATTAGGAAGTGGGTCTCCCATAGTGTTTGCCCATGCATTCAACGCAAGGCCGGCAAAAAATTAGGAGGCACTCCAATGCCCCTTGAAAGAGACGTGGAAGAGGGCCTCAAAACAATGTTCCCATTAAAAAGGAGCAGGTCTCCTTTACTTGGAAGGCCCATACACTAAGTGTATGGGCTGGCAAACATTTCCCCCTGAGGGCTACATATTTTTTAAAACAATTTTGATGGGCATCATAAATACCCTTTGAACAAACTAGAGTGGCTGTAGCAGCACGGAACACTGTCACCCTCGTGTTCTAGATCTGGTGGAGGAGGATCACACCAAATAGGCAAAATTAGGAAGCGTGTACTCATGTGTGGGTGTGAAGAGGTACATGGGAATATACCTCCCAAAAAATAACACTGGATTTGAGGTTATGTTTCGCTGTTATCATTCGGTGGTGTAGAGAAGTCTGCCCAAATCCAGCCCTTGTTCATTTTTATAAGAGTCAGCGTGTCAGCATTTTCAGTTGACAGGCAAATGCACTTATCAGTTATAATTCCACAAGCGGCACTAAATACCCGCTCTGACAAAACGCTAGCGGCACGGCAGGCCAGGACCTCCAAGGTGTAGAGCCAGTTCATGCCACGTGTCCAGCTTGGATACCCAATAGTTAAAAGGCACAGAGGGATCCCAGAGGATGTTGGTACGGTCAGCAAGGTACTCCCTCAGCATCTTCCAAAATATTCCGTTCCTTGTGGCATTACCCTGTGCCTCAGGGCCAGTGCGATGGGAGGGTCTGAGAAAACTCTCCCAAAACATTGCCAGTGTTCCCCTGCCTTTGCTGGATTGGAGTTGTGTCTCTCTCACCTGTACTCCTTGGTTGTCCAATGAACTGTGACCTCTGCCACCAGCGTTTTCAGATGGGAATTTTTTAAATAATTTGGCAACAAGGGCCCTGGTACTGCACCATTTTAATAAACCTGTCTGCCTCTGGAAAAAAAGATTGAAACTTCTCCTTGTAGCGTGGGTCTAGAAGTGTCACCAACCAGTAATGAGTCACCGTAAATCTTCATAATGGGAAGGTCACGGGAAAGGCAGCGCAACATAAAGTCAGCTATGCGTGCCAGACTGGCAAGCATTCCGTGTCCTCACCAACAGGATGACTGACCATGGTGTCCTCCTCCCTCCAAATCCTTTCCAACATATGCAGTGTAGCATTCCAACACGTGGGGACATCACATACCAGTCAGTGAGCCGGAAGCTGCAAACGCAGCTGAGGCACGGCAATGGCGGCGGAAGCTGGAGCTGACTTTTGAAAATGGGCACACAGGTGGTGAAATTTCACAAACAGATCTGGCAGCTCTGGGAAGCTTTTGAGAAAATGTTGAACAATGAGGTTATTGCAAAAAAGGGGGGAGACAAAAAGCGCAATAGGGTCTTATCCACGTTACAAAAGACAGTATATCATGAAATCTGCTCACCTGGTTAGGATGAGATAAGAGCGTGTAGGTAGCGGCTGCTGCAGATCCACAGGTCTTCAGTGACCAGAAGAAATGATTAATCCAAAGGGAGTTTGTAGCTATATTCCGCGCTGCCGCTTTAGACAAAATCCAGGAGAGCGCTGTATGATTGCAGTGGTTTTATTCTACGCGTTTCAGGGGTCTCATGCCCCCTTCGTCAGGAAATACCACAAATACATACAGGTATCACAGACATAAATAGGTTAGAAAGGATGCTGGATTTAAAAAAAATGAGCGCCAACAAGTCAGATGGTGCAGTGTCAAAGTTCAATGACACCACATGATTAACAGTTCACCTAAGATATATTACAAAAGAATACGTATTTTAAAAGATTTTTTGATTAAATTTTCGTTTACAAAACAGATAATTAAGTCAAATTTACGATTTTAACAAGAAAAAAAAAAAAAAAGGGAGAGGGGAGTTTATTCCTGTTTAGAGGTGGATACCTTACAAGTGGACTATCGTATGGAAACAGCAAACCGCTTTTTTTCATTAAAAGCATTGCAATCTTTATACAAAAAGGGGAGAAAGTAAAAACATAATTTTAATTCTTTACCAATAAAAAATATATAATTTTAGTTAAATTCTAGAAAATTAAATATAAAGTTATTTTTTAGTATAGAGGAAATGGGTTTTAAAAAATAATAAAAGATGCTAAAAGCAGCAACACACGAGAAGCTGCACAGCAGTCAGCGCTGCTCAGAATGAGAACGCAGACAGCATGGATTCATTACTTCACTGATACAAAGATCGGGGGCAAATTTTAGATTTAACATGAGGCACATAAAAAAAGGGGGTTAATATCAGATGCAGCAACACACAGGACGCTGTGCAGGAGCCAACTACTGCTCAAAGAAAAAACGCAGGATAAAGCGGCAGAGTGAATGGGTGGCTTCATTGATAGATAAGATCGCAGGCAGCTTTTGTGTTCACCCCCTGACACATAAGTCTTTTCACTGGGAAGGAGTGGCAGTAACATTCTTGCACTGTTCACTAATCTCTATGGCTAGGCAATATATGCATGGGAGCTGAGTTAAAGGAGAAATGAGATACTATTATCAGCCGGGGTCATACTTTCATGTCAGACTAGTGGAATTAGTAGCGCTTACCTGGGCTTAATTAACCCCTTACCTACAATGGACGTAATATTCCGTCCATGTGACCCTGGACCTAATTCCCATGGACGGAATATTACGTCCCAGCGATCAGCGGCGCCCATGTGGTGAGCGCCGCTGATCGCGGCCGGGTGTCAGCTGATTATCACAGCTGACACACGGCACAATGTGTCAGGGGCGGTCACGGACCGCCCCCGACACGTTAACCCCTTGTACACCGTGATCAAACACGATCGCGGTGTACCGGGGGTTAAAGGGAGGCATCGGCAGGGAGGGGGCTCCCTCCGTGCTTCCCTGAGCCCCCCACGGCAGCGCAATGTGCAGCGCTGCTGCGGGCGGCTCCTTCCCTGTAGGCCCCTGAATCCAAGATGGCGACGGGGGCCTTCGGGGGCCTGTAGGGAGCTGACTTCCTCAGTGCCTGCAAAGCGCAGGCATGAAGAAGTCTGCAGAACTGCCTGTGACAGATCGCTGATCTGTCACAGTGATCTGTGATGTGACAGATCAGCGATCTGTCACAGGACAGTGATGTCCCACCTGGGACAAGGTAATAAAGTAAAAAAAAAAAAAAAAAGTGTTAAAAATAATTAAAAAAAAAAAAAAAAAAAATTGCTAAATAAATTAGTAAAAAAAAAAAAAAATATTCCCCAATAAATCCATTTTTTCAAAATAAAAAAAAACCAAAACAATAAAAGTACACATATTAGGTATCGCCGCGTCCGTAGCGACCCGCCCTATAAAACTGTCCCATTAGTTAACCCCTTTAGCGAACCCCTTAAAAAATAAAAATAAAAAACGAAGCAAAAAATAATGATTTATTATCATACCACCGAACAAAAAGTGTAATAACGCGCGATCAAAAAGACGCATATAAATATCCATGGTACCGATGAAAACGTCATCTTGTCCCGCATAAAACGAGCCATGATACAGCATAATCCGCAAAAAAATAAAAAAGTTATAGCTCGCAGAATAAAGCGATGCAAAAATAATTATTTTTTATAGAAAATTGTTTTCATTGCAAAAAAACGACAAAACATAAAAAAACGACCTAAATGAGGTATCGCTGTAACCGTACCGACCCGAAGAATAAAACCGCTTTATCAATTTTACCGCACGCGGAACGGTGTAAACGCACCCCCCCAAAAGATATTCATGAAACGCTGGTTTTTGTTCATTCAGCGTCCCAAAAATCGGAATAAAAAGCGATCAAAAAATGTCACGTGCCCGAAAATGGTACCAATGAAAACGTCAACTCGTCCCGCAAAAAATAAGACCTCACATGACTCGGTGGGTCAAAATATGGAAAAATTATAGCTCACAATATGTGGTGATGCAAAAACTATTTTTACAATAAAAAGCGTCTTTTAGCGTGTGACAGCCGCCAAACATAAAAACCGCCATAAATAGTAAATCAAACCCCCCGTTATCACCCCCTTAGTTAGGGAAAAATAATAAAACTAAAAGAAAATGTATTTATTTCCATTTTTCCATTACGGTTAGGGTTAGGGCTAGGGCTCAGATTAGGGTTAGGGTTGGAGTTATAATTGGGGGTTTCCACTGTTTGGGCACATCAGGTGCTCTCCAAAGGCAACATGGCGTCTGATCTCAATTCCAGCCAATTCTGCGTTGAAAAAGTCAAACGGCGCTCCTTCCCTTCCAAGCTCTGCCATGCGCCCAAACAGTGTTTTACCCCCACATATGGGGTATCAGCCTACTCAGGACAAATTACAAAACAACTTTTGGGGTCCAATTTCTCCTGTTACCCTTAGGAAAATAAAAAATTGGGGGCAAAAATATCATTTTTGCGGAAAAAAATGATTTTTTTATTTTCACGCCCAGGCATTATAAACTTCTGTGAAGCACTTGGGGGTTCAAAGTGCTCAACACACATCTAGATAAGTTCCGTGAGGGGTCTAGTTTCCAAAATGGGGTCACTTGTGGGGAGTGTCAATAGTTTAGGTACATTAGGGGCTCTCCAAACGCACATGACACCCGCAGACCAATCCATCAAAGTCTGCATTCCAAAACGTCACTACTTCCCTTCTGAGCCCCGACGTGTCCCCATACAGTAGTTTTCTCCCACATATGGGGTGTCAGCGTACTCAGGACAAATTGGACAACAACTTTTGGGGTCCAATTTCTCCTGGTACCCTTGGGAAAATAAAAAAAATGGGGACTAAAAGATGATGTTTGTGGAAAAAATACGATTTTTTTTATTTTCATGCCCGGGCGTTATAAACTTCTGTGAAGCACTGGGGGGTTCAAAGTGCTCACCACAAATCTAGATAAGTTCCTTAGGGGGTCTAGTTTCCAAAATGGTGTCATTTGTGGGGGGTTTCTACTGTTTTGGTACATCAGGGGTTTTCCAAACGCGACATGGTGTCCGATCTCAATTCCAGCCAAAAGCGTCAATTGGCGCTGCTTCCCTTTCGAGCTCTGCTATGTGCCCAAATAGTGGTTTACCCCCACATGTGGGGTATCAGCGTACTCAGGACAAATTGCACAATAACTTTTAGGGTCCTGTTACCCTTGGAAAAATAAAAATTGGGGGTGAAAAGATCATTTTTGTGGAAAAAATATGATTTTTTAATTGTACCTCTGTACGTTATAAACTCCTGTGAAGCCCTTGTGGGTTCAAAGTTCTCACCACATATCTAGATAAGTTCCTTGGGGGGTCTAGTTTCCAAAATGGGGTCACTTGGGGGGGGGGGTTTCCACTGTTTAGGTACATCAGGGGCTCTCCAAACGTGACATGGCGTCCGATCTGAATTCCAGCCAATTTTGCATTGAAAAAGTCAAACGGCGCTCCTTCCCTATTGAGCTCTGCCATGTGCCGAAACAGTGGTTCCCCCCCACATATCAGGTATCAGCGTACTCAGGACAAATTGCACAATAACTTTTGCAGTCCAATTTCTCCTGTTACCCTTGGTAAAATAAAGAAAATTGAACCTGAAGTATTTTTTTTGTGAAAAAAAGTTAAATGTTAATTTTTTTTTTAAATATTCAAAAAATTCCTGTGACGCACCTAAAGGGTTAATAAACTTCTTGAATGTGGTTTTAAGCACCTTAAGGGGTGCAGTTTTTAGAATGGTGTCACTTTTGGATATTTTCTATCATATAGACCCCTCAAAGTGTGGCTTCAAATGTGATGTGGTCCCTAAAAATAAAATGGTGTTGCAAAAATGAGAAATCGCTGGTCAATTTTTAACCCTTATAACTTCCTAACAAAAAAAAATTTTGGTTCCAAAATTGTGCTGATGTAAAGTAAACATGTGGGAAATGTTATTTATTAAGTTTTTTGGGTGCCGTATCGCTGTGATTTAAGGGAATAAAAATTCAAAGTTGGAAAATTGCAAAATTTTTAACATTTTCGCCAAATTTCCATTTTTCTCACAAATAAACGCAAGTTATTTGAATGCAATTTTACCACTAACATGAAGTACAATATGTCACGAGAAAACAATGTCAGAATCACCGGGATCCATGGAAGCGTTTCAGAGTTATGACCTCATAAAGAGACAGTGGTCAGAATTGTAAAAATTGGCCCGGGAGTTAACGTGCAAACCACCCTTGGTAGTGAAGGGGTTAAAGAAGAAAGGAACTCTTCAGAAAATGCAACTAACAGAGATAATGTTTAAGATAGAGGTGTGAAAGTGATTGCTCCATCTGACTTGTTGGCACTCATTTCTTTGAAATCCAGCATCCTTTCAAACCTATTTATGTCTGTGATACCTGTATGTATTTGTGGTATTTCCTGATGAAGGGGGCATGAGACCCCTGAAACTCGTAGAATAAAACCACTGCAATCATACAGCATTCTCCTGGATTTTGTCTAAAGCGGCAGCGCGGAATATAGCTACAAACTCCCTTTGAACAATGAGGTTAAGCACATGGGCCAGGCATGATACGTGTGCGAGCTCGCCTCGCCTCAGTGCCGCCACCAGGTTCCGGCCATTGTCACACGCAACCATGCCTGGCGGTAGGTTCAGCAGTGTCAGCCACAGATCTGCCTGCTCTTTCAGAGCTGTCCACAACTCTACAGCATTGTGCGGTTTGTCACCTAAGCATATTAGCTTCAGTACAGCCTGTTGCCACTTGGCTGAGTCAGTGCTTCCAGCTTGTGAGTGATGTGCTCATTTCGGAGTTGGAGGCTGAAGGGAAGTAGGTGCAGGAGCTGTAGACTGTGGGGGTAACCCTGATTGACATACGGCACGCAATCCTAAGCATCGGGAGGACGTGTTCCATTCCAAGGTCCATCTGAGTCCCGACTTCCACTATGTTAAACCAGTGTACCGTCAGCAAGATATACCATCCCTGCCCACAAGCACTTGTCCACGTGTCTGTGGTTAGGTGGACTTTCCCAGTAACCGCATTCTTCAGGGCAAGGGTAATGTTGAGGGACACATGCTTGTGTAATACCGGGACGACACACCGGGAGAAATAGCGGCGGCTGGGGACCGAGTACCTTGGGACGGCCGCCGCCATGAGGTTGTGGAAAGTTTCCGTCTCCACAAGCCTAAAAGGCAACATTTCGACTACGAGCAGACGAGAAATGTGTGAATTTAGTACTGTGGCCTGTGGGGCGTTGGCTGCATATTTACGCTTGTGTTCCAATGACTGGGGTATGGACAACTGAAGGCTGAGCTGGGACAAGAATGTGGACGTGCTTGCTGATGGTGGTAGTTGAGTGTGGGCAACGACAGGTGCAGGGCAGGAGGCATCTTCGCATGCACCATGGACAGGGGATTGGTTTGCATGCACAACAGTGGAAGAAGCAGTGTTTTCACACACACTGTTTCTGGAGCCTGGGGTTCGGCCCACAAAGTCGGGTGCTTTGCTACCATGTGCCTGATCATGCTAGTGGTGGTCAGGCTGGTAGTTATGCTACCCCTGCTGATGCAGGCATGGCAGGTGGTGCAAATGTCCTGTTTGGTGTTATTGGCAGAGTCTTTGAAAAACAACCAGACTTGGGAAGACATTAGCAGCTGTACTGCCAACTTCCGTCGTGCTGGTGTTGCGAGGAATGGTTGTCCGCCTTCTGTCTGCGGGCAGCCCACACACTGCTTCTTCCTGCTTGTTGGGGGTGCTACGCCTCCCTCCCCGTGTGCTGCTTTCCTCGCTTTGCATGTCCTCCTGCTAGGTTGGGTCAGTTACTATATCATCCACCACCTCAGATTCCACTTCCGCACCCTGGTCCTCCTCCTGAGTTTCTGGCAATTGTGTCTCAATATCGTCCACCTCTTGTGACACGTTCCCATCGTTGCCTTCATGTGACCGTGGCTGCTCAAATATTTGGGCATCGCTACATGCGATCTCCTCTTGCCCCGCTTCAAGTGGACCGGGCGAGAGGCCCAAATCTATAAATGGAAACATGAACAGCTCTTCAGAGTGTCCAAGTGTGGGATCAGTTGTCTCCGGGCACTCGGCATGGCGAGAGAAAGGAGGATCAGGGTGAGGAATATGTGGTCCAAACTCACGGCTACTCAGACCTGACCGTGTGGAAGACAGGGTGCTGGTAGTGGTGGAAAAGTGGAAACATTATCCAGCATCCGACCAACAACCTTTTGACACCACTCTGGTTTCAATAGTGCTGTTCTGCGGTACCCTATGAATTCGGACAGGAAGGTCATGCTTGAAGATGTCGGTGTTTGTTGTGGCATAATTTCAGCTTACCCACGGCCTCGGCAGGCACCATCAAGACAACTTCCCCGACCCTTGCCACGCACCTTGCCCATTTTAAATGGACAACAATATTTTCCATGCTAACTACAAATGGCTGAATTGGTAGTGAACTTTTATGTGATCCGTGTGCGGGAAAAGCACACTTTAAAATATTTGGACTGTAGGTAAAAATTTATTTTTGGTTATCAAATAGTAGAATGTAGGCCTGAAATGTCACAATTTGTAGCCCACAGATAGATCAGGAATCTGACGGAGACAACGCACTGTTCAATATGTGGCCTGTAATTGTTTTTTTTGCCACCACAATTGTGTCAAGAAGTAGGCTATGACACTACAAAGAAATGCTTTGGAGGACTGAAATTGTAAAATATTTAGCGCAATGATATGTGATGCATGTGGCGGACAGAACACAGTGTTAAATAGATGAACTGTAGCTAAAAAAAATTTTGGCAGCAACATGGTGTCAAAAAATTTATAAGACATTCCAAAAAATACTACAGTACTACAAAAAATGCCAGAATTTTCTGCGCACTCAGATGTGATGCCTGGGACGGGCAAAGCCGTTTAAAATTGCTGGATTTTCACGCTGAAGTATTAAAAGGATCTGGCTGTAGTCTGCAGTGTCAACAAGCAAATGGAGAAAAAAAGGGAACTGTGGATTGCATTGGAATAAAATAACCAGGATTAAGGAGCAAAAAAAAAAAAAAGTATTCCTAGCCACTGATACCTGGAGCTAGGTATAGCAGCAGCAGACAGTAATGGACCCTTTTGATGTATGCAATATCTATATACCCACATACATTGCCTGCATGCCTTGCACTGATATGTATATAGCCACATACACTCCCCACCTACCTAGCACTGCAATCTATATACCCTGTAATTAGTCCTTAGGACTGTTGATTTAGCTGGATATGTGGATTCAACGATGGTATACCCACACTAATAAAAGCACAAATCTGTCCCTATCTCAGCAGCAGCTTTCCCTACACTGTCTGATTCCGGACGTTACTGTGATGAGCAGGGAGGCGGACAGTTTCTTAGACCTGATGACACACTGCGGCCAGCCAAGCACTGTAATACCACAACAAAGATGGCTATTTGGTGAAATTCAAAAAAAGTTAATTTGTTTCTCATTAATGTGCACTCTGAACCCCATCCTGACTGAAAACAAAACAGAAATGGAGAAATTTTTGCAAATTAAAAAAGTAAAACAACTATCACATGGTCATAAGTATTCAGAACCTATGCTCAGTATTCAGTAGAAGCTCCTTTTGAGCTAGTACAGCCATGAGTCTTCTTGGGAATGATGCCACAAGTTTTTCACCCCTGGATTAGGGGATCCTCAGCCATTGTTCCTTGCAGATCCTCTCCAGTTCCGTCTGGTTGGATGGTGAACGTTGGTGGACAGCCATTTTGAGGTCTCTCCAGAGATGCTCCATTGGGTTTAGGTCAGGGATCTGGCTGGGCCAGTCAAGAATGGTCACAGAGTTGTTCTGAAGCCATTCCTTTGTTATTTTAGCTGAGTGCTTAGGGTCAGTCTTGTTGGAAGGTGAACCTTCGGCCAAGTCTGAGGTCCAGAGCACTTGTAAGAGGTTTTCACCCAGGATCTCTCTGTAATTGGCCACATTCATGTTTTCTTCAATGGCAACCAGTAGACCTGTTTCTGGAGCTGAGAAAAACCCCCATAGCATGATGCTGCCACCACCATGTTTCACTGTTGGGATTGTATTGGGCAGGTGATGAGCAGTGCCTGGTTTTCTCCACACATACCGCTTAGAATTATCACCAAAAAGGTCTATCTTCATCTCATCCGACCAGAGAATCTTATTTCTCATAGTCTTGGAGTCCTTCATGTGTTTCTTAAACTCTATGCGGGCTTTCATATGTCTTGCACTGAGGAATCTTCCATCAGGCCACTCTGCCATAAAGGCCCGACTGGTGGAGGGCTGCAGTGATAGTTGACTTTGTGGAACTTTCTCCCATCTCGCTGCTGCATCTATGGAGCTCATCCACAGTGATCTTGGGGTTCTTCTTTACCTCTCTCAACAAGGCTCTTCTCCCACGATTGCTCAGTTTGGCTGGACGGCCAGGTCTTGGAAGACTACTAGTGGTCCCAAACTTCTTCCATTTAAGGATTATGGAGGCCACTATGCTCTTAGGAACCTTGAGTACTGCAGAAATTCTTTTGTAACCTTGGCCAGATCTGCGCCTTGCCACAATTCTGTCTCTGAGCTCCTTGGCCAGTTCCTTTGGCCTCATGATTCTCATTTGGTGTGACATGCACTGTGAGCTGTGAGGTCTTATATAGACAGGTGTGCGCCTTTCCAAATCAAGTCCTATCAGTTTAATTACACACAGCTGGCATCCAATGAAGGAGTAGAACCATCTCAAGGAGGATCACAAGGAAATGGACAGCATGTGACTTATACATGAGTGTCTGAGCAAAGGGGCTGAATACTTATGACCATGTGATATTTCAGTTTTTCTTTTTAAATAAATTTGCAAAAATTTCTATATTTGTTTTTTTTTCAGTCAAGATGGGGGGCAGAGTGTACATTAATGAGAAAAAAAATGAACTTTTTTGAATTTACCAAATGGCTGCAATGAAACAGTGAAAAATGTAAAGGGGTGTGACTACTTTCTGTACCCACTGTATTCCCAGGACGCCGGTGATTATGACTGATCATCTGCAGCATTCTCAGCACGCTGGTGATTACTGGTCCTCTGCAGCATATTCACAAGACACAGATGACTGCTCCTCTGCAGCACATTCACAAGACACTGATGATTGCTCCTCTGCAGCATATTACCAGGGCACCGGTGAGGACCGATCCTCCGCAGCATATTCCCAGGGCACCGGTGAGGACCGATCCTCCGCAGAATATTCCCAGGGCACCGGAGAGGACCGATCCTCCGCAGCATATTCCCAGGGCACCGGAGAGGACCGATCCTCCGCAGAATATTCCCAGGGCACCGGAGAGGACCGATCCTCTGCAGCATATTCCCAGGGCTCCGGTGAGGACAGATCCTCCGCAGCATATTCCCAGGGCACCGGAGAGGACCGATCCTCCGCAGCATATTCCCAGGGCACCGGTGAGGACCGATCCTCCGCAGCATATTCCCAGGGCACCGGAGAGGACCGATCCTCCGCAGAATATTCCCAGGGCACCGGAGAGGACCGATCCTCCGTAGAATATTCCCAGGGCACCGGAGAGGACCGATCCTCCGCAGCATACTCCCAGGGCACCGGAGAGGACCGATCCTCCGCAGCATATTCCCAGGGCACCGGAGCGGACCGATCCTCCGCAGCATATTCCCAGGGCACCGGTGAGGACCGATCCTCCGCAGCATATTCCCAGGGCACCGGTGAGGACCGATCCTCCGCAGCATATTCCCAGGGCACCGGTGAGGACCGATCCTCCGCAGCATATTCCCAGGGCACCGGTGAGGACCGATCCTCCGCAGCATATTCCCAGGGCACCGGTGAGGACTGATCCTCCGCAGCATATTCCCAGGGCACCGGTGAGGACCGATCCTCCGCAGCATAGTTCAAGAACATTGGTAATGATGCAATGTGGGTGTTTATAATGATCTCAGCCCTCAGCTTTGTCTCTGTCCGGATACATGACTCTTTGTGATGGGCAGTTTTACATTGTCGCCCTGTGGGGTTGCTTAGTTGTGTTCTGGGTTAATGAGACCACATTTTCAGGTCAATATACCGCAGATAATAAACCAGAGCACCAATGCTTCTACTAAACTTCCATCACTAAAGGATGAGTGGCAGGTATGAGGCATACTGATTGGCAAACACAGATGGGAATCCAGAAGATGGGTGAAGTCTATGAAGCACGAGGCCCTTAGTCATTCATTATTCAGAGAAAATCTGTAGTGAATCGCACCAGACATAAGTAGTGCCCGGTTCTATCATGGGCGTCTACATCAGAGGTCTCAAACTGAATTCCTCAAGGGCCGCAAACAGGTCATGTTTTCATGATGTCCTTGTATTGCACAGGTGATAATTTAATCACCTGCACAATGATTCCAGCACTTTGCGCAATTCAAGGAAATCCTGAAAACATAACCTGTTTGCAGCCCTTGGAATGCAGTTTGAGACCCCTGGCCTACTTCATCAGATTCCTTCCAAGTGCCGAGACCCCTTACAGACTGCTCCGCAGGCGCTCCGTGCCTCTTATCTAGCCAAGCGGTGCTTGACATTTATGGAGGGAATAACCATTTGCAAATTTTTCCTACATGGCCAGAATTTAGTTTTGTGTGGAGAGTATTCCCATGAGACACAGCGTTCAGCCAGGGTGTACTTCGTAACTAAACATGATGGACTCCTATGCTGTGAACACCGTGACCAGGGCTCGGTCCATGGAGAACGTTTTCCTTCTATTAGATCAGAAACAGGCGTCGTGGTGGATAATGGGGATGATACGTTAGATGTGGCAACCATACAGTGCTGCCTGTACACAGCTTGCTCTGTGAGCTCATAGGCCCTGAACATTAAACCTACAGTGCAGCATGCGAGCAGCAACTTGTACACTAAGCCCCTTCCCTCACCTTGCCCAGTGCTTTACATGTGCCCACAGAAAGATTCTCCTAATGAAGTCCATTAGTTTTTCTGCACAGTAAGGTACCCATCCCATGGCGCTTACAGTACCCCCGGCATGCAGTAGTCTTGTGACCTGCAGGTCCTTCAGCCTCTCCATGGATGGAATTAGGAGCAGATATCTGGCTGGGTATATGCCTAGCAGCTGCACAAAGGGGCATGTGTTCAATAGAAAAGTCCCATCTCACATACAAGAAACTTCCGCTTCTTTTATGACCTAAAGCTTCTTAATCCCGAAAGGTCCCTTTAAGGCTACTTTCACACTAGCATCGTGCGACGTACGTCGCAATGCGTCGTTTTGGAGAAAATTTTCTCCATAGAGTTGCATTAGCGACGCATTACGACGTATGTCCACACGTCGCATCCATCGTGCGACAGATGCGTCGTGTTTTGGCGGCCGCGACTCGCACAAAAACGTTACATGTAACTTCTTTTGTATGTCGCGTCCGCCATTTTCGACCGCGCATGTGCGGCCGAAACTCCGCCCCCTCCTCCCTGGACATTACAATGGGGCAGCGGATGCGTTCAAAACTGCATTCGCTGCCCCCGTTGTGCAAAACTTTCACAACGTGTGTCGGTACATCGCCCCGACGCATGGCGACGTACGGAGCACGACGCTAGTGTGAAAGTAGCCTAAAATGCACTTACCAGGATCAACAAAATGTAGCTGAAGGCAGGAACCATGAGCCCCCCGTCCCCACCGCCTGAGGCTTCCTGCAGGCATTAGTTTATTGTCTGCAGCAGCAATGAAGGGAGACAGCCTGGGACCACCACAGAGACCCACGATGCTCAAGTGGCAGGGAACAAGGGCAGCCATCACGGCCCGATAGCACACATTGTTATCTTCCCTGATGTAAATGGCCCCCTCTCTTCTGAGGACTGACACAGGTCCACAGTTTAGCCCACACTAACACGGCACAGATCACACTGATCAGGGTTACATTGGTGTAATGTCACAGAGGTCAAAAACAACAATCACCTCAATTCCAAACTGTACCCCAAATCCTCAGATTCATAACATTAAATATAATCCAGTTCCAATCTTCAGTGCAGGAGATGACGTCAGCGGCGTAATGAAATGTATCATGCTGAATATAAAGGAAGTCGCCACTACAGGCGCAGCAACGATTAGAGACGGAATGGGCAGTCAGTGAAAGGTGCAGAACTTGGTAAAGTTGTACTGTGGATGAAACTCATAGCGGGTGGAGCAGAGGGAGGAGCTCATTATGGGGGTGGATCAGAGAGAGGAGCCCATGATAGGGGTGGATCAGAGCTCAAGATAGGGGTGGAGCAAAGAGAGGGGCTCATGATGGGGTGGGGCAAAGGGAGGAGCTCATTATGGGGGTAAAGCAAAGGGAGGAGCTCATGATAGGCGTGGAGCAAAGGGAGGAGCTCATTATGGGGTGGAGAAGAGGGATAAGCTCATTATAGTGGTGGAGCAAAGGGAGGAGCTCATTATGGGGGTGATGAGGGAGGAGCTGATTATGGGGTGGAGCAGAGGGAGGAGCTCATTATAGTGGTGGAGCAAAGGGAGGAGCTCATTATTGTGCTGGAGCAAAGGGAGGAGCTCATTATGGGGGTGGAGCTGAGGGAAAAGCTCATTATAGGAGTGGAGTGTATTAGGGAGGCGATCATTATAACGGAGGCTAACATGGAGCAGGAGAAGAGTAGGACATGCAAAGAGTGAATGCATTACATTTATCAATCTCAGCACAGATCACGTCTCACCTTATAGACGAAGATAAATATACATGTATATACACAAGTCTTAGGACCATATTGTCCTTTGTTCACCAGAGCTCAGTCTTTACGAGGACAGAACAATCAAAGAATCACGTAAAAAAAGAAGGCGACGCAACCAAAATATATACAAAAAAAAAAAAAAGTGAAATGTGGGGAGGAGGCATCATGCATCTCAATACAGGGACTATGATCAAGTGCTACCCCTAGAAAGGATGTAAACGAGGACCTTCCATTCATTTCCACGTGGAGTGCAAAATGTGACAACTGCTTCCTGCTTGTCCACAAGGCACCGCCATGGGCACATCACAGGGGCCAGCTCATGGCAGTATAATGCAGGTGTCAGAGAGATAAAAGGCATGCAGGAAATGAGGTCTTAAGTCATTTTCTCCTCTTGTGCAAAGCACACTGTTGAGATGTCATAGATGACTCAGGGCCACTGTCCCACACGTCTATATACAGAGGAAGCTGCGGTTCCGAGATCAAGCTGTGCAAAAAAAAAAAAAAAAAAGTGCCTTGGAGTGAAGGATTTCCAGTTTCGAGGTTTCCTATGACAAAGCGCAAGGGTTTACTATTCCCCTTGTTGACACAGCAGAGCCAAGGTCCACATGACCACAGTCCATAAGACTCTAGAATGACCAACAAGCGCCTCTCAGAAGTAAGTGTCATGAGCTGCACTACAGTCTGTAGCCCCAGAGCCACTGTTTCGTGGGGAATCTGTTGCTGAAGATTCTTTGCGCCTGAAGGAGAATTTCCGTTCCTTCTTCTGTCGGGACTCTGCTTTCTCTCGTTCTTTCTGCACTCGCTTTTCCTCCTTTTCTTTCTGTTTTTCCCGCTCTCTCTCCTTCTTCCGCTCTTCTCGCTCCTCTTTTTCTCTCTTCTTTTCTTGCTCACGCTCTTCTTTCTCTCTTTTTTTCTCTGGCTTCTCCTTGCCCTTCTTAGTAGCATCTTTGGGTGGTCCGAGAGGAGCCTTGTTGGAGGTGGGAGATGGCAGTGCAGGGCGCAGTCCTTCAGATACCACCAACGATTCTGGCTGGGCAGCGGGTGCTGGTGTGGCCGGTGGGGAAGGTCGTCGAATGCTAGACAGGCTAAGCCGGCTGCCACTGAGTGTGGGATTGAGACGCAGCTTCTCTTCATGGATCTGCCTGGCTCCATGTAAACGTCGAGAGGATCGGTATTGTAACTCTCCTCGATTCTCCCTCCATTTCCGTAACTGAGTGTTGCTCTCTCTCTCGATTAATGAATCGGTGACAGGAAGAGAACTCACCTGTGAAAACAGAAATTGCTGTGAAGACCTCCCTAAAATAAGGGCCCCTCAATGAGAAGGTACTGGCGGTGCAGAGCTCACCTCAGGGAGCAGGACCTCCTCCTGCATACAGTAAACCGGAAGACTACGCAGCTTCTCCATAGTCTCGTACATCCCTTGACAACTGCGCAGCTTGTCCACTGAGCCCAGAGTGTGTCGCAGTAACACCAACCCCACACGAAATACGATCTTCACCCCTTCAATAAGATATACATTAACAGAGTGATGTAGAACGAGACCCTCCCATACTTTATCACGCCCTCATACCTTCACAGAAGAACATGTCCCACACACGCAGCACAGAGACCCAGGGTAACGTGCGGGAGAAGATGCACATGAACCACTCCGTCATATACAGGATGGGATCAATCTTAAACTTCTTCAGATGTCTATAGGCCATGGGGCAAATCCTGCGCAACAGGGCAAAGAAAATCTCTCCATCCAGCTGTATGGCTTCCTAAAGGATGACAACAAGAGGAAAACTGAGCCTGGCATGAAGCAGGTCACAGCCAACCTGCGGGACCGAGAGGCGCCAACATGCGAGACGCCGACGGACGGCTAAGGCACCGAGCGGCGCGCCGACGTGCGGGACGGGCAAGGCACCGAGCGGCGCGCCGACGTGCGGGACGGGCAAGGCACCGAGCGGCGCGCCGACGTGCGGGACGGGCAAGGCACCGAGCGGCGCGCCGACGTGCGGGACGGGCAAGGCACCGAGCGGCGCGCCGACGTGCGGGACGGGCAAGGCACCGAGCGGCGCGCCGACGTGCGGGACGGGCAAGGCACCGAGCGGCGCGCCGACGTGCGGGACGGGCAAGGCACCGAGCGGCGCGCCGACGTGCGGGACGGGCAAGGCACCGAGCGGCGCGCCGACGTGCGGGACGGGCAAGGCACCGAGCGGCGCGCCGACGTGCGGGACGGGCAAGGCACCGAGCGGCGCGCCGACGTGCGGGACGGGCAAGGCACCGAGCGGCGCGCCGACGTGCGGGACGGGCAAGGCACCGAGCGGCGCGCCGACGTGCGGGACGGGCAAGGCACCGAGCGGCGCGCCGACGTGCGGGACGGGCAAGGCACCGAGCGGCGCGCCGACGTGCGGGACGGGCAAGGCACCAAGCGGCGCGCCGACGTGCGGGACGGGCAAGGCACCGAGCGGCGCGCCGACGTGCGGGACGGGCGAGGCACCGACATGCGGGACGGGCGAGGCACCGAGAGGCGCCGACATGCGGGACGGGCAAGGGACTAAGAGGTGCTGACAAACTACACTGGCAATGGACTGAGGGGTGCAGACATGCAAAATGAATAAGGGAATAAGCGGTGCTGATATGTGGCATGGGCAAATGACTGAGGAGCGCCAACATGTGGCATGGGCAAGCGAATGAGGGGAGCAGACATGCGGTGCGGGAAACAGTAGCATGAATTTGCAGGACAGACAAGGGACTGATGGGCACTGATACGTAGGAAAAGCAGGACTGATAGTACATACATATGTAGATACAGGCAGTGTAAGGAAGGAGGATGGGACTCACCAGGCCGGCGCTGTAATATCCCGGTAGATACTTGTCACAGATCTGAACTAGGCACCAGAACGCTTGCTGAGGGCAACACAATGAGAATGAAGCAATCAGTATTTTACTTCCCGTACTGCAAGTGGACACCCCTGCTACGTCCAATCCACCCCACTACAGCTGGGCCACAACTGCAACGGCCTGGCCACCCCCACTACAGCTGGGCCATAACTACGACTGGGCCACCCCCACTACGGCCAGGCCAAAACTGCAACGGCCTGGCCACCCCCACTACAGCTGGGCCACAACTGTAACAGCCGGGCCACCCCCACTACAGCTGGGCCACAACTGCAACAGTAGGGCCGCCCCACCCCACAGCTAATTCATTTTGTTATCCTGCAATACATGGAGAGGGGCTCTGTGTTTCCACCTTATTCAGCCGCCTCTCCTCCATAGCACCAGCCTCATACAGGGTCACTGGTAAGAAGTTACCTCAGCCGGCATGTGCATGAGTAGCACCGCTGCCACCGGAGCCTGTGCCTGGCAGTATCCTTCTTCTGGTCGGTATACTGTATATGCCTTCAGGATGCGATACAGATCCTGCTGCCTGCAAGGGGAGAACAGAGAAAGGACACGGGAGAAAGTCCACCTACAAGTCACCAGCTTCTCCAGGAGGATGTAAAAGTATGTATGTGTCAATACCTATCCTGCTGCACAGCAACGTCTCCATACACCCCACAACTAACCAATGAGCCCCACCCCACGTCCTGCATCATCTCAAAGGTGTGACAACCCACATCCTGCCCCATCTCACGGGTGAGCCCCACCCCACGTCCTGCATCATCTCAATGGTGTGACAACCCACATCCTGCCCCATCTCACGGGTGAGCCCCACCCCACCCGCGGGCCCCACTCCACGTCCTGCCCCATGTCACCCGCGGGCCCCACTCCACGTCCTGCCCCATGTCACCATGTCCCCCCTCTCACCCGTGTTTCCCCCACCCTGCCCCATCTCACCTGTGTTCCACGGCATCCTACCCCCATCCGACCAGTTTCCCTCCACATCCTGCCCCACCTCACCCATGTCCTCCTCGTGCTGCAAACATCTCATGAAAAGGAAATTGCCGGTGAAGATCTTTTTCGATGACATCCAGCCACTTGGGGTCTCCTTGTTGTCGCTCCATTTCCTACAATTGTAAGTAAAAGCATCAAATCCCGAGCGGCAACAACCAAAGAGGAGCGGCCGCCCTGCAGTGCATCAGCCTGGCACCACTCACCTCGAATTTCCCAGGATTTTTTATCAGAAGTTCATGGCTGTTAGAGAGGTACTGCCAGGCTTTGGCCCTGAGGGATGAGGGGATCCCCTTCCTGCATCTCAGCTTCACCTGCGGACAAAGATCTACAGTGAAACAAACGAGGGGACGATATATCGAGCAGCAGCCATAAAGTGAGAGCCTCCCCCCAGCAAGTCACTGCCAACAGGTTCCCCGTACGCCACAGCCCATTGTCCACATCCCATCATCTCACCTTCTGGAATCGCCTCGTCAGCCATTTGTCCCAATTACTGAACATATCTAACCATTTCAGTTCTCGCTGTCGAGCAATTTCCACGGGAATGGCAGTCTCGCTGCAAAAAGAAGAGAAGCGACTAAATCCATGCCTCCCTGTCACTGCCACGCGCCTCGTCACACATCCGGTGCCGCTGCCAAGAGCCTTGTCATGCATTCGGTGCCACCGCCATGCGCCTCGTCAAACCCTCGGAATCAACACCACACGCCTCGTCATAGTCCCATATCACGCCTCAGTCAGACCATTATAGCAGGTGCTGGCACTGACCTGTTACCACTGAACTGGTTTCCTCCAAGAAAGCCATATTTGTCGGTCTTCCTGTAAGGCATGCCGTTAATCTCAGAGTCAGAGCCTAGAGAGCTGGCATCATCCAGCAGTGTGAGGGACTCCATGGTGCCTGACATCAGACTGACAGAGTCCAGATAACTGAGCGTGTCTGGGGCCGGAGTCTTGGACTTGAAACTGGCCAGTGAGACTGTCTCATGACTGGCTGAATTGTCCTGCTCACGTGGTGGATGGCCAGGGTACAGGTTGGATCGAGAGGGAATAGGAAGAGGTGGTTTAGAGGACATGTTCCTGTGTGGGCTTGAAGGGTCCGGCACACGAATCGGGGACAGTGATGGCCTCCCAAGACTTGACTGTACAGGAAGACTGGACATTGGATTCTGAGAAGTGTAGTTCGAGTTACCCATCGCGGCACCTCCCTCTTGCCTCTGCTGTGCTTCTTGTTTAATTGAGCTAGGCGAAATAATGGTAATGCTCTGCGTGACTCCTGGCCCAGCGGACGGGGCGCTCTGCGTGACTCCTGGCCCAGCGGACGGGGCGCTCTGCGTGACTCCTGGCCCAGCGGACGGGGCGCTCTGCGTGACTCCTGGCCCAGCGGACGGGGCGCTCTGCGTGACTCCTGGCCCAGCGGACGGGGCGCTCTGCGTGACTCCTGGCCCAGCGGACGGGGCGCTCTGCGTGACTCCTGGCCCAGCGGACGGGGCGCTCTGCGTGACTTCTGGCCCTGCGGACGGGGCGCTCTGCGTGACTTCCGGCCCTGCGGACGGGGCGCTCTGCGTGACTTCCGGCCCTGCGGACGGGGCGCTCTGCGTGACTTCTGGCCCAGCTGATGGGGCGCTCTGCGTGACGTCTGGCCCTGTGGACGGGGCTCTCCGTGTGACGTCTGGCCTTGTGGCACACAACATGATGTCTTCTGGGTAAAATGTTTGAATACTGATAGTAGTGTTTTTCAGATGTGAAAGAGTAGTACTCTGTGAGGCATCATCGGCAACGTCACCCACTGCGCTCATGTTTGCCTGCAGTGGTGTTCCTTCTTCATGGCTCGTAGCGCAGTCTTGGGCCCCTGTAAAATTTGGAAGTGCCATCAAGCCGTGTCTGAACATGTCGGGCAGGGGTGAGCTCCCACCACTTTCAGTGTCCTGTGCACTGCAACATTCAGCCGCAATCAGTTGATTCTGCATTGGTGGTGAAGATGCTCCCCAGGCCTGTATGATGGCATGTGAAGGCTGCACCCCGTGCTTCTCTTCTGGGGTGCCATTTACTGGAGCCTGAATACATTTCCTGGCATTTGTTATCAGGGTGTCCAGTGTGTGTTCCCTTTGGACCCACCCTGGGGCACTCTGTGTTGGTGCTGAACTCCGCTCCTGCCATGGTGCGATCGGTGGTGGTGGTGCACTCTGGTCCTGCCCTGGAGCGATCGGTGTGGGCTGTGACACAGATGTTGTAGGGATGCTCTCTGAAGGTGATGTCTCCTGCTCCCATTTTGAGGTTCTAGGTGACACCCCCAAGTTTCTTAAGGTGTACACCAGGTTGGAGGCTCCATAGTTGTGCTCCACAGAAAAGGAGCCTCCGCGGCCGGGCTCCGCAGGGTGAGAGACTCCGCGGCCGGGCTCCGCAGGGTGAGAGGCTCCGCGGCCGGGCCCCGCAGGGTGAGAGGCTCCGCGGCCGGGCTCCGCAGGGTGAGAGGCTCCGCGGCCGGGCTCCGCAGGGTGAGAGGCTCCGCGGCCGGGCTCCGCAGGGTGAGAGGCTCCGCGGCCGGGCCCCGCAGGGTGAGAGGCTCCGCGGCCGGGCTCCGCAGGGTGAGAGGCTCCGCGGCCGGGCCCCGCAGGGTGAGAGGCTCCGCGGCCGGGCTCCGCAGGGTGAGAGGCTCCGCGGCCGGGCCCCGCAGGGTGAGAGGCTCCGCGGCCGGGCTCCGCAGGGTGAGAGGCTCCGCGGCCGGGCTCCGCAGGGTGAGAGGCTCCGCGGCCGGGCTCCGCAGGGTGAGAGGCTCCGCGGCCGGGCCCCGCAGGGTGAGAGGCTCCGCGGCCGGGCTCCGCAGGGTGAGAGGCTCCGCGGCCGGGCTCCGCAGGGTGAGAGGCTCCGCGGCCGGGCTCCGCAGGGTGAGAGGCTCCGCGGCCGGGCTCCGCAGGGTGAGAGGCTCCGCGGTCGGGCCCCGCAGGGTGAGAGGCTCCGCGGTCGGGCCCCGCAGGGTGAGAGGCTCCGTGGCCGGGCTCCGCAGGGTGAGAGGCTCCGCGGCGGGGCTCCGCAGGGTGAGAGGCTCCGCGGCCGGGCTCCGCAGGGTGAGAAGCTCCGCGGCCGGGCTCCGCAGGGTGAGAGGCTCCGCGGCCGGGCTCCGCAGGGTGAGAGGCTCCGCGGTCGGGCTCCGCAGGGTGAGAGGCTCCGCGGCCGGGCTCCGCAGGGTGAGAGGCTCCGCGGTCGGGCTCCGCAGGGTGAGAGGCTCCGCGGCCGGGCTCCGCAGGGTGAGAGGCTCCGCGGCCGGGCTCCGCAGGGTGAGATGCTCCGCGGCCGGGCTCCGCAGGGTGAGATGCTCCGCGGTCGGGCTCCGCAGCCTGCTGGGGGCCGCCATGGCTCTGCATCACTATCAGCACTCTCTGGGTGACTGTGGCCTTCTCAGGGCTCCCAGGTTGGCTCCCCCGGACACTCCCATCGCCGGCAGCACCCCAGGCTCCCATGTGAGGACTCAGGGGTCGGCGCTCCATGGAGCCTTTGCGGGGAGGCGGCACTGGCCGTGGCCCCGGGGGGGAGGAGCAGGACCCTGGCGGTGGCTCCATGCTTTGGAGCCGCTGAACTGAACAGGCCGGCGGCTGAGGCGCTCACCGGCCCGGACTGACAGAAGAACCAGAAGCCAATAGGAACCAGACGTAGGAAAGCAGACAGCCAATCAGCAATGAGCCGGAAACGAGCGAGCCGTAAACATTAGCCAATCAGAGCGCACGATAGAATAATGAACGCGTTAGCACAAAGTCAAAGAAAGGGATTGGGCAGAGCGGGGAGAAGCGGACCAATCAGCTGCAAGAGCCGTCCGGCCATTAGGGTCGGGCCCGGAACAAGGAAAAGGAAGCAACAATCTCCTAAAAGGGTGGAGCCACAACCAATCAGCTTGCATTTCATAGCTGAGAGTGGCCAATCAGCGCAGAGAGGCGGGGCAGACAGACGAGAGAAATGAAACTTCAATTCAATAACTTTATTGATATGAAAAATGTGAACACACAGTGACAGTGCCGCGTCCTCACCACCACTAATGACCGGCCGATAATCAGTCACATAACTGAGGAGAAAGGAATGAGAGGGATACAGGTAACAGCGGAGACAGAGAAATGGGGGACGGGGCCTCACACGCCCGCCACAGTCAGTGACATGCGGCTGTCACGGGGGGATAGATGGAGCGCGGACACGGCGCCGTGTGAGCAGCATCAGGACCGCCAAGAAGAGCGCAGGACGGCGCCGTGTGAGCAGCACCAGGACCGCCAAGACGAGCGCAGGACGGCGCCGTGTGAGCAGCACCAGGACCGCCAAGAAGAGCGCAGGACGGCGCCGTGTGAGCAGCACCAGGACCGCCAAGACGAGCGCAGGACGGCGCCGTGTGAGCAGCACCAGGACCGCCAAGAAGAGCGCAGGACGGCGCCGTGTAAGCAGCATCAGGACCGCCAAGAAGAGCGCAGGACGGCGCCGTGTGAGCAGCACCAGGACCGCCAAGAAGAGCGCAGGACGGCGCCGTGTGAGCAGCACCAGGACCGCCAAGACGAGCGCAGGACGGCGCCGTGTGAGCAGCACCAGGACCGCCAAGAAGAGCGCAGGACGGCGCCGTGTAAGCAGCATCAGGACCGCCAAGAAGAGCGCAGGACGGCGCCGTGTGAGCAGCACCAGGACCGCCAAGAAGAGCGCAGGACGGCGCCGTGTGAGCAGCACCAGGACCGCCAAGAAGAGCGCAGGACGGCGCCGTGTGAGCAGCACCAGGACCGCCAAGAAGAGCGCAGGACGGCGCCGTGTAAGCAGCATCAGGACCGCCAAGAAGAGCGCAGGACGGCGCCGTGTGAGCAGCACCAGGACCGCCAAGAAGAGCGCAGGACGGCGCCGTGTGAGCAGCACCAGGACCGCCAAGAAGAGCGCAGGACGGCGCCGTGTGAGCAGCACCAGGACCGCCAAGAAGAGCGCAGGACGGCGCCGTGTGAGCAGCACCAGGACCGCCAAGAAGAGCGCAGGACGGCGCCGTGTGAGCAGCATCAGGACCGCCAAGACGAGCGCAGGACGGCGCCGTGTGAGCAGCACCAGGACCGCCAAGACGAGCGCAGGACGGCGCCGTGTGAGCAGCACCAGGACCGCCAAGACGAGCGCAGGACGGCGCCGTGTGAGCAGCACCAGGACCGCCAAGACGAGCGCAGGACGGCGCCGTGTGAGCAGCACCAGGACCGCCAAGACGAGCGCAGGACGGCGCCGTGTGAGCAGCACCAGGACCGCCAAGACGAGCGCAGGACGGCGCCGTGTGAGCAGCACCAGGACCGCCAAGACGAGCGCAGGACGGCGCCGTGTGAGCAGCACCAGGACCGCCAAGACGAGCGCAGGACGGCGCCGTGTGAGCAGCACCAGGACCGCCAAGAAGAGCGCAGGACGGCGCCGTGTGAGCAGCACCAGGACCGCCAAGACGAGCGCAGGACGGCGCCGTGTGAGCAGCACCAGGACCGCCAAGAAGAGCGCAGGACGGCGCCGTGTGAGCAGCACCAGGACCGCCAAGAAGAGCGCAGGACGGCGCCGTGTGAGCAGCACCAGGACCGCCAAGACGAGCGCAGGACGGCGCCGTGTGAGCAGCACCAGGACCGCCAAGACGAGCGCAGGACGGCGCCGTGTGAGCAGCACCAGGACCGCCAAGAAGAGCGCAGGACGGCGCCGTGTGAGCAGCACCAGGACCGCCAAGACGAGCGCAGGACGGCGCCGTGTGAGCAGCACCAGGACCGCCAAGAAGAGCGCAGGACGGCGCCGTGTGAGCAGCACCAGGATCGCCAAGAAGAGCGCAGGACGGCGCCGTGTGAGCAGCACCAGGACCGCCAAGAAGAGCGCAGGACGGCGCCGTGTGAGCAGCACCAGGACCGCCAAGAAGAGTGCAGGACGGCGCCGTGTGAGCAGCACCAGGACCGCCAAGAAGAGCGCAGGACGGCGCCGTGTGAGCAGCACCAGGATCGCCAAGAAGAGCGCAGGACGGCGCCGTGTGAGCAGCACCAGGACCGCCAAGAAGAGCGCAGGACGGCGCCGTGTGAGCAGCACCAGGACCGCCAAGAAGAGCGCAGGACGGCGCCGTGTGAGCAGCACCAGGACCGCCAAGAAGAGCGCAGGACGGCGCCGTGTGAGCAGCACCAGGACCGCCAAGAAGAGCGCAGGACGGCGCCGTGTGAGCAGCACCAGGACCGCCAAGACGAGCGCAGGACGGCGCCGTGTGAGCAGCACCAGGACCGCCAAGAAGAGCGCAGGACGGCGCCGTGTGAGCAGCACCAGGACCGCCAAGAAGAGCGCAGGACGGCGCCGTGTGAGCAGCACCAGGACCGCCAAGAAGAGCGCAGGACGGCGCCGTGTGAGCAGCACCAGGACCGCCAAGACGAGCGCAGGACGGCGCCGTGTGAGCAGCACCAGGACCGCCAAGAAGAGCGCAGGACGGCGCCGTGTGAGCAGCACCAGGATCGCCAAGAAGAGCGCAGGACGGCGCCGTGTGAGCAGCACCAGGACCGCCAAGAAGAGCGCAGGACGGCGCCGTGTGAGCAGCACCAGGACCGCCAAGACGAGCGCAGGACGGCGCCGTGTGAGCAGCACCAGGACCGCCAAGAAGAGCGCAGGACGGCGCCGTGTGAGCAGCACCAGGATCGCCAAGAAGAGCGCAGGACGGCGCCGTGTGAGCAGCACCAGGATCGCCAAGAAGAGCGCAGGACGGCGCCGTGTGAGCAGCACCAGGACCGCCAAGAAGAGCGCAGGACGGCGCCGTGTGAGCAGCACCAGGACCGCCAAGACGAGCGCAGGACGGCGCCGTGTGAGCAGCACCAGGACCGCCAAGAAGAGCGCAGGACGGCGCCGTGTGAGCAGCACCAGGACCGCCAAGAAGAGCGCAGGACGGCGCCGTGTGAGCAGCACCAGGATCGCCAAGAAGAGCGCAGGACGGCGCCGTGTGAGCAGCACCAGGACCGCCAAGAAGAGCGCAGGACGGCGCCGTGTGAGCAGCACCAGGACCGCCAAGAAGAGCGCAGGACGGCGCCGTGTGAGCAGCACCAGGACCGCCAAGAAGAGCGCAGGACGGCGCCGTGTGAGCAGCACCAGGACCGCCAAGAAGAGCGCAGGACGGCGCCGTGTGAGCAGCACCAGGACCGCCAAGACGAGCGCAGGACGGCGCCGTGTGAGCAGCACCAGGACCGCCAAGAAGAGCGCAGGACGGCGCCGTGTGAGCAGCACCAGGACCGCCAAGAAGAGCGCAGGACGGCGCCGTGTGAGCAGCACCAGGACCGCCAAGACGAGCGCAGGACGGCGCCGTGTGAGCAGCACCAGGACCGCCAAGAAGAGCGCAGGACGGCGCCGTGTGAGCAGCACCAGGATCGCCAAGAAGAGCGCAGGACGGCGCCGTGTGAGCAGCACCAGGACCGCCAAGAAGAGCGCAGGACGGCGCCGTGTGAGCAGCACCAGGACCGCCAAGACGAGCGCAGGACGGCGCCGTGTGAGCAGCACCAGGACCGCCAAGAAGTGCGCAGGACGGCGCCGTGTGAGCAGCACCAGGACCGCCAAGAAGAGCGCAGGACGGCGCCGTGTGAGCAGCACCAGGATCGCCAAGAAGAGCGCAGGACGGCGCCGTGTGAGCAGCACCAGGACCGCCAAGAAGAGCGCAGGACGGTGCCGTGTGAGCAGCACCAGGATCGCCAAGAAGAGCGCAGGACGGCGCCGTGTGAGCAGCACCAGGATCGCCAAGAAGAGCGCAGGACGGCGCCGTGTGAGCAGCATCAGGACCGCCAAGAAGAGCGCAGGACGGCGCCGCGTGAGCAGCATCAGGACCGCCAAGAAGAGCGCAGGACGGCGCCGCGTGAGCAGCACCAGGACCGCCAAGACGAGCGCAGCACGGCGCCGCGTGAGCAGCACCAGGACCGCCAAGACGAGCGCAGGACGGCGCCGCGTGAGCAGCACCAGGACCGCCAAGACGAGCGCAGGACGGCGCCGCGTGAGCAGCACCAGGACCGCCAAGAAGAGCGCAGGACGGCGCCGTGTGAGCAGCACCAGGACCGCCAAGAAGAGCGCAGGACGGCGCCGTGTGAGCAGCACCAGGACCGCCAAGAAGAGCGCAGGACGGCGCCGTGTGAGCAGCACCAGGACCGCCAAGAAGAGCGCAGGACGGCGCCGCGTGAGAGGCACCAGGACCGTCAAGACGAGCGCAGGACGGTGCAGTGTGAGAAGCACCAGGACCGCCAAGACGAGCGCAGGACAGCGCCGCGTGACCATCATCAGGACCGCCAAGAAGAGCGCAGGACGGTGCCGCGTGAGCAGCGTCAGGACCGCCAAGAAGAGCGCAGGACGGCGCCGCGTGAGCAGCATCAGGACCGCCAAGACGAGCGCAGGACGGCGCCGCGTGAGCAGCACCAGGACCGCCAAGAAGAGCGCAGGACGGCGCCGTGTGAGCAGCACCAGGACCGCCAAGAAGAGCGCAGGACGGCGCCGTGTGAGCAGCACCAGGACCGCCAAGAAGAGCGCAGGACGGCGCCGTGTGAGCAGCACCAGGACCGCCAAGAAGAGCGCAGGACGGCGCCGTGTGAGCAGCACCAGGACCGCCAAGAAGAGCGCAGGATGGCGCCATGTGAGCAGCACCAGGACCGCCAAGAAGAGCGCAGGACGGCGCCGCGTGAGAGGCACCAGGACCGTCAAGACGAGCGCAGGACGGTGCAGTGTGAGAAGCACCAGGACCGCCAAGACGAGCGCAGGACAGCGCCGCGTGACCATCATCAGGACCGCCAAGAAGAGCGCAGGACGGTGCCGTGTGAGCAGCGTCAGGACCGCCAAGAAGAGCGCAGGACGGCGCCGTGTGAGCAGCACTAGGACCGCCAAGAAGAGCGCAGGACGGCGCCGCGTGAGCAGTACCAGGACCGCCAAGAAGAGCGCAGGATGGCGCCGTGTGAGCAGCACCAGGACCGCCAAGAAGAGCGCAGGACGGCGCCGCGTGAGCAGCATCAGAACCGCCAAGACGAGCGTAGGACGGCGCCGAGTGAGCAGCATCAGGACCGCCAAGAAGAGCGCAGGACGGCGCCGTGTGAGCAGCACCAGGACCGCCAAGAAGAGCGCAGGACGGCGCCGTGTGAGCAGCATCAGGACCGCCAAGAAGAGCGCAAGACGGCGCTGTGTGAGCAGCATCAGGACCGCCAAGAAGAGCGCAGGACATCCCATAGAGCAGCCAGATAGATCGCCTGAGCTGTCAGTCACAAGACTCACATCTCTGCATCAAATTGGGCTGTAGAGCTGTCACAGCGTCTCTAGGACACCATAAATGGTGGAATCGTGACAGCTCAGTGCGATAATGTAATAATATAACCATAACTAACCAAATTAGCGGAAATATAAATACTAAGAGATAAAGATCCCTGACTGCGAGGATAAACACGTGGAGAGAGCCCAGGACCCACATTCCCAGGACAGGCCACTCCGGGGACACACCACTCCCAGAACCCACCACTATGGGGACACACCACTCCCAGAACCCACCACTCTGGAGACACACCACTCTGGGGACCCATCACTCCCTGAACCCACCACTCCCAGAACACACCACTCTGGGGACCCACCACTTCCAGAACACACCACTCTGGGGACCCACCACTCTGGGGACCCAACACTCCCAGGACCCACCACTCTGGGGACACACCACTCCCAGAACCCACCACTGGGGACACACCAATCTGGGGACCTACCAATCCCAGAACCCACCACTCTGGAGACACACCACTCTGGGGACCCATCACTCCCCGAACCCACCACTCCCAGAACACACCACTGTGGGGACCCAACACTCCCAGAACCCACCACTCTGGGGACCCAACACTCCAAGGACCCACCACTCCCAGAACCCACCACTCTGGGGACACACCACTCCCAGAACCCACCACTCTGGCGACACACCACTCCCAGAACCCACCACTCTGGGGACACACCACTCCCAGAACCCACCACTCTGGCGACACACCACTCCCAGAACCCACCACTCTGAGGACACACCACTCCCAGAACCCACCACTCTGGGGACACACCACTCCCAGAACCCACCACTCTGGGGACACACCACTCCCAGAACACACCACTCCCAGAAGACACCACTCTGGGGACACACCACTCCCAGAAGACACCACTCTGGGGACACACCACTCCCAGAAGACACCACTTTGCGGATCCAACACTCCCAGAACCCACCACTCTGGGGACCCAACACTCCCAGGACACACCACTCTGGGGACACACCACTCCCAGAACCCACCACTCTGGGGACACACCACTCCCAGAACCCACCACTCTGGGGACACACCACTCCCAGAACCCACCACTCTGGGGACACACCACTCCCAGAACCCACCACTCTGGGGACACACCACTCCCAGAACCCACCACTCTGGGGACACACCACTCCCAGAACCCACCACTCTGGGGACACACCACTCCCAGAAGACACCACTCTGGGGACACACCACTCCCAGAAGACACCACTGGGGACACACCACTCCAAGAAGACACCACTCTGGGGACACACCACTCCCAGAAGACACCACTTTGCGGACCCAACACTCCCAGAACCCACCACTCTGGGGACCCACCACTCCCAGAACCCACCACTCCCGACATGCGTTTTAGCCTGAAATGCTTCATTTACTACTGAGCAAAGGCCCCAATCTCACATGATGCCCAGACATAAACAAGGATGACCTGGAAAATCCAGGACTATTATCAAGTGTCATGTAGCCGCCTCTACACACAATGGTGCAGTGCAGCCTGTAGGAGGCGCCATGACTACACATTAATCATGCATCGCCTCCCTCTATGCCAAACAGTCCTGGATCTCGCTTAGCCCCTCACAACTATGGGGGGTTCACCACCTAGAATGGAGAGGACAGCTGATCTGACCATGAAGAGCTAGGGGATAGCCGGCCACAAAGAGCGGTGTCACTATATATGAGTGTTATGTGCTCTGTACGGTGTCACTATATATGAGTGTTATGTGCTGTGTACAATGTCACTATATATGAGTGTTATGTGCTCTGTACGGTGTCACTATATATGAGTGTTATGTGTTGTGTACAATGTCACTATATATGAGTGTTATGTGCTCTGTACGATGTCACTATATATGAGTGTTATGTGCTGTGTACGATGTCACTATATATGAGTGTTATGTGTTGTGTACAATGTCACTATATATGAGTGTTATGTGCTCTGTACGATGTCACTATATATGAGTGTTATGTGTTCTGTACGATGTCACTATATATGAGTGTTATGTGCTCTGTACGATGTCACTATATATGAGTGTTATGTGCTCTGTACGGTGTCACTATATATGAGTGTTATGTGCTGTGTACAATGTCACTATATATGAGTGTTATGTGCTCTGTACGGTGTCACTATATATGAGTGTTATGTGTTGTGTACAATGTCACTATATATGAGTGTTATGTGCTGTGTACGATGTCACTATATATGAGTGTTATGTGCTGTGTACAATGTCACTATATATGAGTGTTATGTGTTCTGTACGATGTCACTATATATGAGTGTTATGTGCTCTGTACGATGTCACTATATATGAGTGTTATGTGTTCTGTACGATGTCACTATATATGAGTGTTATGTGCTGTGTACGATGTCACTATATATGAGTGTTATGTGTTCTGTACGATGTCACTATATATGAGTGTTATGTGCTGTGTACGATGTCACTATATATGAGTGTTATGTGTTCTGTACGATGTCACTATATATGATTGTTATGTGCTCTGTACGGTGTCACTATATATGAGTGTTATGTGCTGTGTACGGTGTCACTATATATGAGTGTTATGTGCTCTGTACGATGTCACTATATATGATTGTTATGTGCTCTGTACGGTGTCACTATATATGATTGTTATGTGCTCTGTACGGTGTCACTATATATGAGTGTTATGTGCTCTGTACGATGTCACTATATATGAGTGTTATGTGTTCTGTACGATGTCACTATATATGAGTGTTATGTGCTGTGTACGATGTCACTATATATGAGTGTTATGTGTTGTGTACAATGTCACTATATATGAGTGTTATGTGCTCTGTACGATGTCACTATATATGAGTGTTATGTGCTGTGTACGATGTCACTATATATGAGTGTTATGTGCTGTGTACAATGTCACTATATATGAGTGTTATGTGTTCTGTACGATGTCACTATATATGAGTGTTATGTGCTGTGTACAATGTCACTATATATGAGTGTTATGTGTTCTGTACGGTGTCACTATATATGAGTGTTATGTGTTCTGTACGATGTCACTATATATGAGTGTTATGTGTTCTGTACGATGTCACTATATATGAGTGTTATGTGTTCTGTACGATGTCACTATATATGAGTGTTATGTGCTCTGTACGATGTCACTATATATGAGTGTTATGTGTTCTGTACGATGTCACTATATATGAGTGTTATGTGTTCTGTACGATGTCACTATATATGAGTGTTATGTGCTGTGTACGATGTCACTATATATGAGTGTTATGTGTTCTGTACGATGTCACTATATATGAGTGTTATGTGCTGTGTACGATGTCACTATATATGAGTGTTATGTGCTGTGTACGATGTCACTATATATGAGTGTTATGTGCTCTGTACGGTGTCACTATATATGAGTGTTATGTGTTCTGTACGATGTCACTATATATGATTGTTATGTGCTCTGTACGATGTCACTATATATGAGTGTTATGTGTTCTGTACGATGTCACTATATATGAGTGTTATGTGTTCTGTACGATGTCACTATATATGAGTGTTATGTGCTGTGTACGATGTCACTATATATGAGTGTTATGTGTTCTGTACGATGTCACTATATATGAGTGTTATGTGCTCTGTACGATGTCACTATATATGAGTGTTATGTGTTCTGTACGATGTCACTATATATGAGTGTTATGTGCTGTGTACGATGTCACTATATATGAGTGTTATGTGTTCTGTACGATGTCACTATATATGAGTGTTATGTGCTCTGTACGATGTCACTATATATGAGTGTTATGTGTTCTGTACGATGTCACTATAGATTAGTGTTATGTGCTGTGTACGATGTCACTATATATGAGTGTTATGTGTTCTGTACGATGTCACTATATATGAGTGTTATGTGCTCTGTACGATGTCACTATATATGAGTGTTATGTGTTCTGTACGATGTCACTATATATGAGTGTTATGTGCTGTGTACGATGTCACTATATATGAGTGTTATGTGTTCTGTACGATGTCACTATATATGAGTGTTATGTGCTCTGTACGATGTCACTATATATGAGTGTTATGTGTTCTGTACGGTGTCACTATATATGAGTGTTATGTGCTGTGTACGATGTCACTATATATGAGTGTTATGTGCTCTGTACGGTGTCACTATATATGAGTGTTATGTGTTCTGTACGATGTCACTATATATGAGTGTTATGTGCTGTGTACGATGTCACTATATATGAGTGTTATGTGCTCTGTACGATGTCACTATATATGAGTGTTATGTGCTCTGTACGGTGTCACTATATATGAGTGTTATGTGCTCTGTACGGTGTCACTATATATGAGTGTTATGTGCTCTGTACGGTGTCACTATATATGAGTGTTATGTGTTCTGTACGATGTCACTATATATGAGTGTTATGTGCTGTGTACGATGTCACTATATATGAGTGTTATGTGCTCTGTACGATGTCACTATATATGAGTGTTATGTGCTCTGTACGGTGTCACTATATATGAGTGTTATGTGCTCTGTACGGTGTCACTATATATGAGTGTTATGTGTTCTGTACGATGTCACTATATATGAGTGTTATGTGCTCTGTACGGTGTCACTATATATGAGTGTTATGTGCTCTGTACGGTGTCACTATATATGAGTGTTATGTGTTCTGTACGATGTCACTATATATGAGTGTTATGTGCTGTGTACGATGTCACTATATATGAGTGTTATGTGCTCTGTACGGTGTCACTATATATGAGTGTTATGTGCTCTGTACGGTGTCACTATATATGAGTGTTATGTGTTCTGTACGATGTCACTATATATGAGTGTTATGTGCTGTGTACGATGTCACTATATATGAGTGTTATGTGCTCTGTACGATGTCACTATATATGAGTGTTATGTGTTCTGTACGATGTCACTATATATGAGTGTTATGTGCTCTGTACGATGTCACTATATATGAGTGTTATGTGCTCTGTACGGTGTCACTATATATGAGTGTTATGTGTTCTGTACGATGTCACTATATATGAGTGTTATGTGCTCTGTACGGTGTCACTATATATGAGTGTTATGTGTTCTGTACGATGTCACTATATATGAGTGTTATGTGTTCTGTACGATGTCACTATATATGAGTGTTATGTGCTCTGTACGGTGTCACTATATATGAGTGTTATGTGTTCTGTACGATGTCACTATATATGAGTGTTATGTGCTGTGTACGATGTCACTATATATGAGTGTTATGTGCTCTGTACGGTGTCACTATATATGAGTGTTATGTGTTCTGTACGGTGTCACTATATATGAGTGTTATGTGCTCTGTACGATGTCACTATATATGAGTGTTATGTGCTCTGTACGGTGTCACTATATATGAGTGTTATGTGTTCTGTACGATGTCACTATATATGAGTGTTATGTGCTGTGTACGATGTCACTATATATGAGTGTTATGTGCTCTGTACGATGTCACTATGTATGAGTGTTATGTGCTCTGTACGGTGTCACTATATATGAGTGTTATGTGCTCTGTACGATGTCACTATATATGAGTGTTATGTGCTGTGTACGGTGTCACTATATATGAGTGTTATGTGCTCTGTACGGTGTCACTATATATGAGTGTTATGTGTTCTGTACGATGTCACTATATATGAGTGTTATGTGCTGTGTACGATGTCACTATATATGAGTGTTATGTGCTCTGTACGATGTCACTATATATGAGTGTTATGTGCTCTGTACGATGTCACTATATATGAGTGTTATGTGTTCTGTACGGTGTCACTATATATGAGTGTTATGTGCTGTGTACGATGTCACTATATATGAGTGTTATGTGCTCTGTACGGTGTCACTATATATGAGTGTTATGTGCTGTGTACGATGTCACTATATATGAGTGTTATGTGCTCTGTACGGTGTCACTATATATGAGTGTTATGTGCTGTGTACGATGTCACTATATATGAGTGTTATGTGTTCTGTACGGTGTCACTATATATGAGTGTTATGTGCTGTGTACGATGTCACTATATATGAGTGTTATGTGCTCTGTACGGTGTCACTATATATGAGTGTTATGTGCTGTGTACGATGTCACTATATATGAGTGTTATGTGTTCTGTACGATGTCACTATATATGAGTGTTATGTGTTCTGTACGATGTCACTATATATGAGTGTTATGTGCTGTGTACGATGTCACTATATATGAGTGTTATGTGCTCTGTACGGTGTCACTATATATGAGTGTTATGTGCTCTGTACGATGTCACTATATATGAGTGTTATGTGCTCTGTACGGTGTCACTATATATGAGTGTTATGTGCTGTGTACGATGTCACTATATATGAGTGTTATGTGCTCTGTACGATGTCACTATATATGAGTGTTATGTGCTGTGTACGATGTCACTATATATGAGTGTTATGTGCTGTGTACGATGTCACTATATATGAGTGTTATGTGCTGTGTACGATGTCACTATATATGAGTGTTATGTGTTCTGTACGATGTCACTATAGATGAGTGTTATGTGCTGTGTACGATGTCACTATATATGAGTGTTATGTGTTCTGTACGATGTCACTATAGATGAGTGTTATGTGCTGTGTACGATGTCACTATATATGAGTGTTATGTGTTCTGTACGATGTCACTATAGATGATTGTTATGTGCTGTGTACGATGTCACTATATATGAGTGTTATGTGTTCTGTACGATGTCACTATAGATGATTGTTATGTGCTGTGTACGATGTCACTATATATGAGTGTTATGTGTTCTGTACGATGTCACTATAGATGAGTGTTATGTGCTGTGTACGATGTCACTATATATGAGTGTTATGTGTTCTGTACGATGTCACTATATATGAGTGTTATGTGCTGTGTACGATGTCACTATATATGAGTGTTATGTGTTCTGTACGATGTCACTATAGATGATTGTTATGTGCTGTGTACGATGTCACTATATATGAGTGTTATGTGTTCTGTACGATGTCACTATAGATGAGTGTTATGTGCTGTGTACGATGTCACTATATATGAGTGTTATGTGTTCTGTACGATGTCACTATATATGATTGTTATGTGCTGTGTACGATGTCACTATATATGAGTGTTATGTGTTCTGTACGATGTCACTATAGATGAGTGTTATGTGCTGTGTACGATGTCACTATATATGAGTGTTATGTGTTCTGTACGATGTCACTATATATGATTGTTATGTGCTGTGTACGATGTCACTATATATGAGTGTTATGTGCTGTGTACGATGTCACTATATATGAGTGTTATGTGCTCTGTACGATGTCACTATATATGAGTGTTATGTGCTGTGTACGATGTCACTATATATGAGTGTTATGTGCTGTGTACGATGTCACTATATATGAGTGTTATGTGCTCTGTACGATGTCACTATATATGATTGTTATGTGCTGTGTACGATGTCACTATATATGAGTGTTATGTGCTGTGTACGATGTCACTATATATGAGTGTTATGTGCTCTGTACGATGTCACTATATATGAGTGTTATGTGCTGTGTACGATGTCACTATATATGAGTGTTATGTGCTGTGTACGATGTCACTATATATGAGTGTTATGTGTTCTGTACGATGTCACTATATATGAGTGTTATGTGCTGGTACGATGTCACTATATATGAGTGTTATGTGCTCTGTACGATGTCACTATATATGAGTGTTATGTGTTCTGTACGATGTCACTATATATGAGTGTTATGTGCTCTGTACGATGTCACTATATATGAGTGTTATGTGCTCTGTACGATGTCACTATATATGAGTGTTATGTGTTCTGTACGATGTCACTATATATGAGTGTTATGTGCTGTGTACGGATGTCACTATATATGAGTGTTATGTGCTTCTGTACGATGTCACTATATATGAGTGTTATGTGCTGTGTACGATGTCACTATATATGAGTGTTATGTGCTGTACGATGTCACTATATATGAGTGTTATGTGCTGTGTACGATGTCACTATATATGAGTGTTATGTGCTCTGTACGATGTCACTATATATGAGTGTTATGTGCTCTGTACGATGTCACTATATATGAGTGTTATGTGTTCTGTACGATGTCACTATATATGAGTGTTATGTGTTCTGTACGATGTCACTATATATGAGTGTTATGTGCTCTGTACGATGTCACTATATATGAGTGTTATGTGTTCTGTACGATGTCACTATATATGAGTGTTATGTGTTCTGTACGATGTCACTATATATGAGTGTTATGTGCTCTGTACGATGTCACTATATATGAGTGTTATGTGTTCTGTACGATGTCACTATATATGAGTGTTATGTGCTCTGTACGATGTCACTATATATGAGTGTTATGTGTTCTGTACGATGTCACTATATATGAGTGTTATGTGCTCTGTACGATGTCACTATATATGAGTGTTATGTGCTCTGTACGGTGTCACTATATATGAGTGTTATGTGCTCTGTACGATGTCACTATATATGAGTGTTATGTGCTCTGTACGATGTCACTATATATGAGTGTTATGTGCTCTGTACGGTGTCACTATATATGAGTGTTATGTGTTCTGTACGATGTCACTATATATGAGTGTTATGTGCTCTGTACGGTGTCACTATATATGAGTGTTATGTGTTCTGTACGATGTCACTATATATGAGTGTTATGTGTTCTGTACGATGTCACTATATATGAGTGTTATGTGTTCTGTACGATGTCACTATATATGAGTGTTATGTGCTTTGTACGATGTCACTATATATGAGTGTTATGTGCTCTGTACGGTGTCACTATATATGAGTGTTATGTGCTCTGTACGGTGTCACTATATATGAGTGTTATGTGTTCTGTACGGTGTCACTATATATGAGTGTTATGTGCTCTGTACGGTGTCACTATATATGAGTGTTATGTGCTCTGTACGATGTCACTATATATGAGTGTTATGTGCTGTGTACGATGTCACTATATATGAGTGTTATGTGTTCTGTACGGTGTCACTATATATGAGTGTTATGTGCTCTGTACGGTTGTCACTATATATGAGTGTTATGTGTTCTGTACGGTGTCACTATATATGAGTGTTATGTGTTCTGTACGGTGTCACTATATATGAGTGTTATGTGTTTCTTGTACGATGTCACTATATATGAGTGTT